>NC_046165.1:31117926-31138561 GCF_011064425.1 Rattus rattus | reverse complement strand
TGTTTCCTTAATGGACTCTTCCAGTGCAATCTGATCCCACCGGCTCCCTGTTGTCATTCCGTGCTCTCTAGGCATTGTTCTTTCAGCTCAAAAACTCAGTTAGAGGGGATAGAAGCTGTGGCTGAGACACAAAGTGAAAAAAAGGTGATCAGCCAGTCTCCAACTTCCTCCCACTTCTCCAAGTCCATTTTCCTCCTTCTAAGGTCCTGATGGAAAGAGAGTCCAGATTATAGTCCAAGTCCACAGTAGCCATGGAGCATAACCTAGAGACAGGATCAAATGGAGAAAAGAGCAACATTGCAGAGGACTCAGGCACTTCTCAAAAACCACACCACTGATTCAAGTTTTTCCCAGAAGGGACTAATCCCTATGTGTGCTATTTGTCCATTTTACTAGAATGTCCCTTTGGAGGCCAATCTTACGTTCCTGTGTCCTATAGCCTTTCCCCAGACAGGCTTTCCTGGGTCTGCTTCAAAACACTATAAAAAGCCTGATCCTCACTTTACTTCACAGATAGAATAGGCTTGTTACATGCTGTACCTAGTGCTGGGGTCACAACCTTGTCAGTTACTCACCAGTACCAGTCATTTTCCAGGGTAAGGTGTTTACATTTGACCAAAGCTCTCCATTGATCCAAGTTCTCGCCATTTTCTTCATGTCAGTCATCCTTCCTCATGCTGCAATCATGTGAGTATCCTAGGACTAAGTTGTTCCTGGTTATAGGGCATGGTCCAAGGATCAAATAACATTATGAATGAAGGGATTCAAAATTACATGAATTCAGACTGAATCCTGAACTACCCCAGCCTAGGACGCACACCCCCGTTCCTTGGTATCTTTGGGTCCATTTTGATATTTATTAAGCTTGTTATTATGGAACCAGGGACAGTGCGCCAGCAAATAAAGGAGGGCTGATTTTGTTTTATCGCCTGACGGGGTTTGAAGGAATTGACCTAGCTTGCCAAGAACATTAGGGACCCTGTGCCACGATCCAGGGTCTAAATTAACCCATTAAGACTATTCTCCTGTTCTTAGGTAACAATTTCAATCACAGAATCTATTGCCCTTGTATGAAACTCAAGGAATATGAACAGTATTATCAGGAAAAGAATTTATAACACCACACCAAAGATTCCCATGTGCGACAAGCCCCAGCAGATGGAATGCTTGTACTGCTCACAGTGAGGCTCTCAGCCGCATCATTATCATGCCATGGAAATTGACACAGGATAATTCTCAGGCCAAATCAGAACACAGAATACCCAGATCTTAAGGGATACACAGAAACACACTCACACATGCATACACACACACAAACTCACACAAAACTCACTCTCTCTCTCTCTCTCTCTCTCTCTCTCTCTCTCTCTCTCTTTCTCTCTGTCTCTCTCTCTCAAATACAATTAGAATGCCAAATGAATACAAGGATGTGACATTATCTCAAAATACAATGAATAAAATCAGAGAAAACCAATGATACCCAGTTGTCGGTCCAGTCACACACTGTGAGGCAGCAAGAGGGATTAGGCCCCTCCAGCTCTTCACAGGAACTATTGAACCCAAAGCACTTCCACGTCAATTACAACAATGATTGCTCATAATCAGAGCACCTAGAAATTCCCACAAGCCAACACCTGTCCAGGCTACTTAAACCGCACACTGAGAGCTCACACACTACTACCCTTATTCCCAGACTGTAATTCAGGCCACAGGCTATGATTTACGCTTAGGAATAAAATAGCCTGTGCCACCATCTCAATCCCATCTGAATCACATTCTGATGCAATCAGGAAAGTGATTTTGACCACAGAGCCCTACCCTGAGTGCCTTCCTACTGGGATGTAGGAAATGGATTTAACAGAATTTGCATTGTGACTACCTGTCATTTTCGTTCTTTCGGGTAATCCAGGAGGATTCTCCTGAGTTCATCTCTCTCCTTTTGCATCTTCTGGAGATCAGTTTTGAGCTTCTCAAACACTTCATTCTCTCCTTCAACAGGTGTCGTGGAGGGAAGGGATGATGCTTCCTGATCAGACTCTGTAGGTGGATAAACGCAGTAAAGGAGGCATATATGTGGGACACAGTGTCAAGGGAAACTATGCTTAGTCTAAAAACAAGTTGAGGATGAACAGTTCTACAGATAGATGAATTCAGATACAAAGAGCTATCTTTAAGCTGAACTTAAATAGGTCCTGTTCCCACCATCTGTAGCCATAGGGATGACATAGGCCATCATGATATAGACACCTCTCCCAAATTCTTCCTGCCATTGAAATTCTAAAGCTGGCCTAAACAAGAAGAATTGGAGGACCTTCTCAGCTAATGTCTGATGTGAGGCAGGCAAGTCCTTGAGTCCAAACTGCTTAACGTCTTGAATCTCTAGTCACGTGTGTTCAAGTACAAAGTAACTGAGACCATGATATATTAATCAGGAGAGTATCGCTTGGCATCAATTACCCCTAATTCTGGGACACTGCTGAGAATGAAGTGCTTCCACAGCCTATCCCAGAGAGACCTTTGTTATTCTTACAGAGGCTCATCCCTGGTGATTATTTTGGCACTCCCCATGACATTAAAGAGACCAAGGAAAGCCCCTTGACATATAACAGGTCTTGGTTCTCTGGTCAAACAAATGATCAGGAAATCATTGAGTCTGGGTGGGTCAGCCATTTAGGAAGACTGAGGCTCTAAATCATACGTCCTACCCCTGGAAGGGACCAGCTCAGCCAACCTCCTCCAGGAAGCTCCCTTGCCCTGCCCAGTACTCACTCCCGGATCTCCCTCAAGGGACCTTTCCATTCGTCTCTTCTTCTCCAACGTGATAGAAGGCTGGCCTGCCTCTGCCTTGGTCTGGTCTCTGCATGGATAAGGATTGTCCCTCCGAAAGAGACTGAGGATCCTGGAGAACACATGCCTCTCAGGGAACCCATGAGGAAATGAACAGAAATTCCAAGGCTCAGGCAGTTGGTGTCACCACAACACTGCTGACATCACAGAACATTCTAGTGTTGTCCCTGATACAAGAGAATTTCCAGGAAGACACTACCGGTGATGTCACTGGGAAGTGCCATAACTTACTTGCTAACTCACCTCCACCCAGACTGACCAGTTTCTGCAGTGGCTTTTCCAGAGACTCACTTTTGAGCCAGGGAACACCCATTCGCACACTCTCCTTCCACAACTTCAGAGTTCTCACTGCTTCATTACAACTCAGTTGCTGAGGATAGGGAGAGTTGGTTAAAGCCTTGATATGGAGAGAACATCTTTGTTAACAGCCAAATATCTAGAGACCCTCGGTGAGGGAGATTCTTCTCCCTGAAATGTATAAACCCAGGGACCACGCATGTGACATATAGTCCAATTCCCACAGTTTTTACTGTTCCCAGGAGGCCAATATTTTTCCTACACCTTTAAATGTGTGCAAGTTGGAGTATATTGTTTCACGGACTGTGCCTTGGGAGAGGGCATGGTTTCAATATATTCACCTATGTTTTTTCCTGAAATCCCTGTCTTACAATCCCATTTTGTGCAATGAAAACTCCCTTTTCTGTGGAACATAGGTGCTCAGGTATAGGGCAAACATCAAATCGTAAACTTTCTGTCCATTCTTAAAAGTTAAAATCCCCAAAAGTGAGGGAACTGAGACCTAAGCAAGAGCGATGGAGGGGCAGAATGCAGAGGTGCTGCTGGCCAAGGAAGAGCAGGAGGAAGCAGAGAAGCTGTAGCACATCATGGTGCACAGGAGCCAGAACTGAGTTCGATCTGGCAACCTGGCTGGCTTCTGACAGCAACCCCTCGATGGTGCTGGTGCCAGGCCAGGGCCTGTTGAGGCTCTAGCTGTGTGCCCGGAGGAAACCCAGGAGACCATCAACCAGCTGTGGAAGCTGCTGACCAACGGCATGGAGAGGCGGTGGTAGTGTGCTTGCAGGAGCCTGACACAGGCCTTCCCCAGAGGAAGCCACTGCCGGGCTGTGCTCTCACTTGCTGGTAGCAGAGTTGGTGAGCTTAAGGGCATCCATCCCAAGAAGGAGACCAAACCTCATGTGGGGACGAGAGGTGAATGGCCAGTAGTGATGCCCCTTTTGTGGCTACAAGCTGCTCCTGGATGACACTTTGAGGAGGGCTGATTGAGGTGCCTGGAACACAACCCATGGAAGACCAGTTCTCCACAAAGTGATTCAGGCCAAGAAGAATGCATGGCCAAGAACTAGCTGAACCATCTGTGGAACTGGCCTGCATGCACGAGATGCAGATGCCCAGCTTAGCTGGCCTGCACCTTCCTGACACCAGAGTAAGGGGGAGCTAGGCTGCACCATGCAAGTGTCCAAGGTCTGCAATGCTTCCTTGGGATACTTCCAGGAGGGTTCTGTTCTACCAGGTCTCCTGGGTATGCACATATTCCACATTCTGGGGAAAAATAAAAGGTTTTCTAGTTGCAAACAATTTGGAGCAAATATGTATTTGTTCACCTATGAGCGTGTGAGTGTGTGTGCATGCCTGTGGGCTTGTGTATGTGTACACCACAGAACCCAGTGCTTTGCCTGACAAATTAATATCAGCATGGTTACTACAGTGGCCCTCGTTTATTATTAGTGCCTCGTGTCTATAGCAAATCATCAGGAGTCTCATCTCCTCAGGAGACTTCATGCTAGCCTAAGGCTGCAGTCTGCAAACTTGTGTTCTGAGGACCTCTTTTTTCTTTCCTTTTTCTTTCTTTCTTTCTTTGCTTTGTTTTTGTTTATGAAGACAAGGTCATAGAGAGGCTGGCCTGAAAGTCAGAGATCCACTTGCCTCTGCCTCCCGAGTGCTGGGATTGAAGAGATGAGGAAAACTGCCAGGCATCTAAAGACCTCTTAATATTCTCAAAAATCACTAAGGACCCGTACAACTTGAATCTAAATGGATAGTATCTGAATCTCTATCTACTAATCATATAGTAAACATAAGAAGCTTATAAAAAAAAGTTGTAGGGTATTGGGGAGAAGGCTTAGTTAGCGAATTGCTTGCCATGCAAATGTGAGGACCAGAGTTTGAATCCCCATCATCCTTGTAAAGCATCATCAAGTTGACAACAAAAACGTTTTCTCAATAGGTGCTGAACCCAGCATAGGGCACTCTCTCAAACAAATGCTCTTTTTATATTCAGAATATTATTAATTACATGCGTACGTATGAGTGTGCATGAATTTACGGGCACGCACGCACACACACACACATATATACAAACACACAGACATGTACACATGATTTGAAAATGTACATGTAGAAAGGAGAGAACAAACCCCCATGAGTTAACTTCTGATTTCCACATGTGTACAGTGATGTCTCTAACCATAAACATATAAAATAAATAAAGATATTTTAAATTTAAAAGTATAGTGTTTCTTTTAATTAAACAAGAACCATTCCTTTATCAAGCATTCTTGCATGATTGGAATTTTGGTTGGAATTACATTTCACCACACTTCTCTCTGAAGACAAAACCAAGAAATATATACCAAATCCCACAGGAGCAGGGCAGATATGGATCCTCTGGCTGTTATGTCTGTTTCCCAGCTAATAATCCCACTATATAATTTGCTGTGTTTGTTTGGGCTGCTGTTAACTCCAGTTGGCCAACCCACCTGACCCATGGCGGCTTCCTCCTCCCTTCACCTTCTTTCCCACTTGCGGTTCTTCTCTGATGCGGGAAGTCCTGGGAGGCTAAACCCTGCCTGTGCCCAGCTGCTGACCGTTGACATCTTTATTCACCTACCAGAAATAATTTGGGGACTCAAGTTTACATAGTATCACTTGGGTCTACATGTGGACTCTCTTGTCTCTGGGACAATCAGGCTGTGGAGGCCTGCAGTTAGCATTACAATACAGAGCAACAGACAAACCTCAAAGATGGAGGTCAGGGCCATCTGGTAGGAGTCAGGTTTCTGTGTGGGTCCCAGGTAGTGAACTGATTACGTCAGGCTTGGCCACACAAGAACCTTTACCCATTGAGCTGTCTTCCTGGCTCATGAAAAACCTTTCACAGGCTCGTGTGGTCCTGTGGCTCTGCATATGTGAGTTTGCACGTGTGGGGGCAGAGGACAACCTTGGTTGTTACTCTTCAGGTGCCGTCCACCATTTTTATAAAACGGGAGTTTTCATTGCCTCGGAATAGGACAGGTCAGCTGGGCTGGCTGGCTAGGGAGGACATGGAGTCTCTGTCCCCAGCAAAGGTGTGCGCCCCACACCAGGTTCTACATTGTGGTTGTTATTGTAATTGGCTTCTTGTGTTTGCACTGAAGTTTATCGTCTGGGTTTCTGTCTCCATGGTTTCCATGTGAGCAGGAGAGGACATGAAATGTCTGACTGATGTGTGTATTGTGTGTGATTGTCCTTGAGTCCGGTATAAAAGTGACCCAGAATGCTGCTTTCTGGCTCAGTCCTGCTTGGTCACACTCGAGGTTTAAGAGGAACTTCTTGAAGGCTTAGTTACACAACAAGGGTTGTAGAATTCTCTAAAGTCCCTGATCTTACATCTGAGATTACTAAGAATTTACTTCCTTTCACTTTTCCTGTTTTAGGCACAGTCTGAATTATGTACCTGAAATGTGGAATAAATTACTAATACTAAAATCATTGTGTTCTTAAGTTAATTAGGGCCAAACTATTGGAAATGACTGGATCTGGTGTAAATGTTGAGACATTTCCCTTGCCTGTGATAGCCCAGAGGTAGGCAGCCAATCCACAGAGGGCAGCATTTCTCTGGCTATTCAGGGCCACAGGTCCCTCTGTCTGCTGAGCCATTCTCTAGGGATTAGGGTGACACTATTTACTGTACTGTAGAGAAATGTCATGAGGCCACTGCTCCTAGCTTGCCAGCGGCAGGGCACCCTAGGATGGTTCGGTCACTCTCACCACACTGAGGTACAGAGGAGGCAAACGTCCTCAAGCAGAGGATCCTGGTGCTCTGTCTGCCAAGGAAGCTGCAAACCTGAGGACGTGGACTTCATGGTCATTTTCTCAGGAGAAAGTAACTTTGTTTATAGCTTAATTAGACAGCAGCACCTCTAACCCGTCTAAGAGTTGGACGGCTGACGTGTTTCTCAGTCTGCAAGGAGGTTTGGGTCACTCAGATCCAAGATATGCGATGGCTAGGGAAACAGCAGCTGGAGAGAACTAGAAACAGTGGGAAACTTTTATCCTGCTTTGTCTTTAAAGAAATCAAACTGAATAAACTGTGCATTGGCTGACTGGGCTGTGTACCCCGTGTCCAATTATTGACCTCCCTCACATGGGACCTCAATGTACCAGACTGTAGCAGTGAATTAATTAAACAGCTTTGGCTCCTTAGTGCAGTCATGGCACCTGCCCAAGAGTTCTCTGATCTTGAGAATGAAACACACACACACACACAGGCACACACACAATCAATGTCTGGACATTTCTAATCCTCCTGACAGCTACCAAACATCTCCCTTCCACCCAGCATCCCAGGTTTAACACCTTTTAAATCTATGTTTTATCTTTGCTGCCTGTTACCTTCTGGGAAACACCCCACTCCCCCAATAGGGTCCTATTCCCTTCCCCCTACATTGTAGGCTGCTTTCTCTCCTCTAGCTCTTAACTCTGACCTTTCTAAGTCTGGATCATGGTGATTCTCTTCATTCTCCACTCCCTCCCAATCCCTTGCCCTGTCTTTCTGTCTTTCTGTCCAAACATTGGCAATGGCAACTCAAAGCCCTCAGGGACCCTCAGGTCTGGAAGTGCAGCTTTTTGGGAGCCAAAATAAGACAGTTATGAACACCAGATATTGATACCTCACACATACATTCTTGATATGGAATAAAGCAACTATCTTTAAGATTATGGGAATTTGATCCTCAGTACTAGGGAGGGTAAACATCATGCAGAAAATGGCAGACATTTTGCCTATGGACTCTGTTCATATGTTTCTGGACAAAACTTAGTCTCATGCAAACTCTTGGTTTGAGAGGCACCTAGGAAATATAATTCATAGTTGTCAACTCTGTGCTCTATTGAAGATGTAGGAAATGGGAAGGGAAGCTAGAAAATAACAGTACAGACTCTCTCAAAATTCTCTTAGACCTGTGGGTTTGTACTCCAGGGACCCTGGAGGCCTGCTCTAACCAGAGACCCAGGAGGCCAACCCTAAACAGAGACAGTACTACCTGACTCCCAGGAGACCAGCTATCACCCAGCTCACAGAGCTCTACATTCCTCCAATGAGGCTGGATCCAGTCAGAGACACTCAGGACAGTTAACATCAGAGATAACCAGTTGGGGAGAGGCAAACTCAGGACCATAAAAAACAGAACCCAATGCAAAATCTGCTGCTCACTCAGAGGACCTATAGGGCTCTTAACAATCATCTATAACAGGATATCTCGTGCCCTCTTCTGGCCACTGAGAGAACTGCATGCAGAGGGACCACAGACAAAAGTCAGCCAAAGAACAATTCACCAAAATAAATAAAAATGAATACATTTCTCTTTCAGAAAGGCATACAAATGTATGATCAAGGCAAACAACACCCAAAATGGGGACACTCTGGCCCATGTCCCTCAACCCTTACACTAAACTGATCATACAGTTACACAGATGGAATAAGTAACATTCAGATTAAAGTGAATACGTATCCCATTTGTCCTTATTGATCTGGATCACCACATCCAGGATGATTTTACAAGATCCATTCATTGTCCTGAAAATTACATGCTTTCCTTTTTCCTTTTGTAGTTATGGATCAGCAATCCAGTCTGGAAATGCACCATGCTTTCTTTATGCACTCATCTCGTAAGGGACCACTTGAATATTTCCAAATTCTGAATATTATAAGAGAGCTTCACTGAACATGGTGGAGAAAGGGTGTCTATACTAGGATGAGTCAACATTGGGATATATGCCTTGGTGTTGTATCTTGAGGTTTACCCATTACCACCTTCCTGAAGAAACAGCATACTGATTTCCAAAGTTGCTACAGAAATTTGCATTGCCACCAGGAGAATATCAATGTTCCCTTTGCTCCGTAATCCAGTAAAAGTAAATTCTCTTATGTCTTACTAAACTAAGTTATTCTGAAAGGTATGAAAAAATATCTCAGAATAATTTTGATTTGCATTTCTGTAGTGTCCAAGGATGATAAATATTTATTAGGAGTTTCTAAATCATTTGAGGGTCTTCAACTGTGAATATTATGATTATATATATCTATATCTATATCTATATCTATATCTATACCTATATATATAGCCCATTTGGATTACGTTTTTTTAAATATAGTGTTTTAGTTTTTCAAATATGTTTTATATAAGCCCATTAGTGAATGTGCACAAGGAAATAATGTTTACCATTTCTGTAAATGGTCATTTAAAAAATCATTAATGACAAATTAGATAAATGCTCTCTCAATGAACTCACAGAATTGGCAGACAAGTTGTAAATAATAGAATTCATTGCAAAAGTCCAGGACAGGGACTGGAGACATGGCTCATCTGTTTGAGAATTTGAATCCCAGAGGACCTAAGGGGCAATTAACAATTCTCTGTCACATCAGGTCCGAGTGAAATCCACTGCCCTTTGCTGGCCGATAGCAAAATTGCATGCAAACGAATATGGGTAGCTGGGAGCGAGAGGACAGGAACATGGAGTAGCACCCACATGGAGGTAGGCGTTCTGGGGAAAGAATAGGGGTTTTATGGGATGAAACTGGAAAGGGGCATAATATTTGAAATGTAGATAAAAATATCACTACAAATTACAAAAAAAGAAATAATTCAAAACTGTAAGACCTCCACCCAAAAGGAGCTATGATATATATATCAAAATGAACTCAGCAAAGCATCATTATAAATAACAACAAACAAACCAACAATAAAAATAGTAAAAATGTTCATTCCTCTAAAATTGGTGGAATTCATTAAATGTGCAGTCATAGCTGATGATATATTTCAAGGAATCCACAGGCATCAAACTCTATGTGTCCTGAACATTTTATATTCCCATACTGAATGTTTTTATTTCCTCTAATGTATTAGAGAAATACTTCTGTGTTTCTCCTTTGTTTGTCATTATAAAGGAAGCTAAATTTGTGAGCACAGGGATAAAGCAAGGATATTTTTCATCATGAAGGTGGGTTCCACAGAGCATGACACACTGTCTACATCAAGAGCACAGTTTCCTGTGCAGCTCTGGCTGTGAACTGATGATGAAGCCTAAGCTGCATGAGACTTGCAGAAAACCACTGTTGCCTTACACTTGTGCTGTTACAGGAGGAAGAACCACACACGACTCAGGACGGTCTTGTGAGTGAAGGGTTAAAGGTCACATTTTTATTTATAGACAAACATTAATTTATTCAAGAACATTTTAAAGTGGGGAGTCAATGAGTTCAATGTATATAGCCTTAGGAATATGGCATATTAATTAAAAAAACTAAAGTTAACAAATGAATAACAAAACTTCAAACTTAAACAAATAAAACCAAATGCATAAAACAACCAAACTTCAAACTAAAAACCAAATATGACAAGTAAATTAGTCTGCATGCAATTGCTTCTGATTTTTCAACATGTAACTCCAGCCTGTTGCTGGCCTTGTAGACACAGCAGAACGGCAGGTAAGATGGTAAAAAACTCTTCAAGAGGAATGTAGACCTGCCTCATTCGGGGTGGTTGGTTGTTGATGGACAAGTCGTCAAAAGGTTAAACGTGAGGCATGTTCCATGCCACATCTCAAGGTCTTTCAAATTCAGCCCAAGATTGGTGCGGTTACAAGGACTGAGATGCGGGAGGTGTTGTCAATCTTTGCACCCTCAGTGCTCCTGGTGGACAGTTCTGTCTCTGAGAGCTGTAGTCCTGGTCTGGGCCCTGGGAAAGCTTCTGCTGCAGTGTTTCAGACCTAGGGGTGGAAAAGGCCTGGTGAGGACCTGCCATGTCACTTATCCCATACACAGCAGCACAATTCAGCAGGATAATCCAGGATGATCTTTCATCTGAGGTCATTTTCTCATGCCCAAGAGAGAAGGGTAAGAGATCCCACAGGCCTGCATATTTTCCCACCTTTTAAAACTGCTAAAAATTGAACAGTGAACAGCAGATAATTCCTACCGTCCATATATATTATATTTTAATATCATGTAGCAATGTCTTAATGTCAGATGAGGAGAGATGTGAACAACCTAGAAAACAATAGGAAGGCCTTGGAAGCCTGGCCATCACTGAAATGAAGACTATTATTATTCCTCCAGTGCAGGAATATGCCTGGGGTCCACCTGACAACCTCAATATCTGCAAAGACCCAGAGAAACAATATCTCAAGAAGTACATGCACACTGAAGTGATATTATATTTGGCAAGAATATGCTGCATGGAAATCTTAACAAGGGTAGGCACTGAACTCTAAAGGAGATACTCATGCAGAAAATAAACTATACCACTCCATTCTTTATGGGTATCATAAAACTATTTGTGGGGAGACTTAAGGGCACTGGGCTCAGATAATACAAGAGAGCTCAGACTGGAGGGATCAGAACACAATAGCCAGAATCTCTATGGATCACATACACTTCATGGATGGAATTTCTTTTAAAACCAACAGGAATGATGTTCTCAGCTGCTCCTAGCTGACAGATGCTGAGAACTATGTAGAAAGTCACAGACCCAATAAGACAGTTTATAAGCACAGGGAATCTACTTGGGTCCTCTCATCCTGTGCTTTCAAATCATCTCAGTGACACCGAAAATGATGCTGCATCTTCCCAGCCAAGGCCTTTTGCTCAGTCACCAGTTTTTTCTGATTCTGGGGGTCCTGCAGACTTTCCTCCATTCTGTCCTCATCCTGGTCATTATAAGATTATATTGTCCATGGAGACAGGCATGTATACAGACACAGAAAGACAGACACCCAGACATACACACTTTTGAACTCACCCAAAAATGTTTGTTCACACACGCAAGCAGAGTATTTTGCAGAATGAGGTTAGTTTCCCAGTTAATGGTAACAGAAGAGATCACCCAGTCTACTATTGTGTCATAAGAAAAAGAAAAAAAAAACAACCTGGAATGGGGTAAGTACACAGTGAGCATAGGCTAAAGACAGCTCAGCCAATAAAGTGTATTCCCCTGAAAATCAGAAATTAGAAATGTGACATCTAGGCCTGTTAGCCAAGCCTGCTTAGCAAGTTCACAAGGCTGTGCACAGGAGGCTGATTTCAGGCAACAGAGCACTGGGTGGGGGCAGGTGAGCCTCTTCAGTCCTCTGCTCACTGTAATTGGAAAAATTATGTTTCCTCTTCTCTCTCTCTCTCTCTCTCTCTCTCTCTCTCTCTCTCTCTCTCTCTCTCTCTCTGAATATATATACATATATATACTTTTACATGTTTCTATATATGTACATATAGACTTATACAATATATATAAATTTATACAGTATGTGTCTGTGTTCAGAAACTTGATGAATTCACACACACACATTCACAAACACACATATACACACACTTCTATATATAAGCGCCCCATACCACAATTAAAACAAGCAATTTCCAATGTACAATATGCACCATAGCCATAAACATAATCACACATATCTGTGCCCAGAGACACAAACACACAAACACACACACACACACACACACACACACACACACCCACATAGGACGGGGGGGGGAGAGAGAGAGAGAGAGAGAGAGAGAGAGAGAGAGAGAGAGAGAGAGAGAGAGAGAGAGAACAGAAATCATAAGTGAGAAGCAGAAAAGAATGGGGAGGACATCATGCTGGAGGAACAGTTGTTGAATACAGATTAGGCAAAGGAAATGTTTCCAGTGAGAGCTTAGACACTGCTATGCATCCCTTATAAAGTAAATCTGTATAGGGAATCTGTATAGGGAATGCACTTCTTGGGCACACTAGGTTGAGAGAGTTGGAGAAAAATTTCCCTCCAATCCTCACATATCTCACACAAACCCTCACCCTGAGAGAAGCCTTTCTTACATCCCTGTTCATCCAGTCAGCTCCAGGACATAAGCCACAGGAAAGAACACTAAAACACTGACATAAAACAGGACTGACAAACTGCTTCTCAAGCTCTGTCACTATGAACCACGATTTGGACAGAAAGAAGGGACCATTTTCAGTGTACGGGGAAAAGGAGAGAAAGTCCACAAGCCCCATCATAACTGACAATGATAACCATTCTTTTGGCAATTGAACTGAACTCTAATCAGTTCTGTGCACTACACAGACGGCTACCACATGGCATCCCTCTAGCATAATGGCATGTAAGTGTGCAATGTGTGATCAACAGATCCCCTTAAGGAAATGCAGTTTCTAGTTGAGCAGGAGGATTTGGTTGTCAATCCTCCAGTTTCTTGCATGAAGCTAGCATCACAAAAAGTTTTGTAAATGGTCAAAGAAATGAACAACTGGATGAGACCTAGGAGAGTTTGTGGATAAGGTGGAGAAAGGTTAAATTGGTTTGACTTGGTTTATGCTTAGATATCAGGAGAACCTGCCCTTGATGCTTCATTCATCCTACCTGAGGCTGCTTGGTACACGGATTTTCATACTGGCTTCCCCACAGATCCTTGTTGTTTCCTTAATGGACTCTTCCAGTGCAATCTGATCCCATAGAAGCTCCCTGTTGTCATTCCGTGCTCTCTGGGCATTGTTCTTCAGCTCAAAAAACTCAGTTAGGAGGGGATAGAAGCTGTGGCTGAGACACAAAGAAAAAATGGTGAATCCCAGCCAGTCTCCAACTTCCTCCCACTTCTCCAAGTCCATTCCTCCTTCTAGGGTCCTGATCCAAAGAGAGCCCCAGATTATAGTCCAAGTCCACAGTAGCCATGGAGCATAACCTAGAGACAGGTCAAATGGAGAAAAGAGCAACATTCCAGAGGACTCAGGGCACTTCTCAAAAACCTGACTCCATTGATTCAAGTTTTTCCCAGAAGGGGACTTAATCCCTATGTGTGCTTATTTGTCCATTTTATTAGAATGTCGCTTGGAGGCCAATCTTTCTGTGTCCTGTATGTCCTAGAGCCTTTCTTAGAGACAGGCCTCCTGGTCTCCTTAAAAACACTATAAAGCCTGATCCTCACTTTACTTCAAAGATAAGAATGGGCTGACACATGCTGTGCCTAGTGCTGGGGTCACAACCTTGTAAGTTACTCACCAGTACCAGTCATTCTCCAGTGTGAGGTGTTTACATTTGACCAAAGCTCTATTGACCTGCTCGCTCATTTTCTTCATGTCAGTCATCACTTCCTCATGCTGCATCATGAGCATCTCGGACTCAAAGTTGTTCCTGTGGTAGGGCATGGTCCAAGGATCAAATAACATTATGAATGAAGGATTCAAGAATTACATGAATTCAGACTGAATCCTGAACTACCCCAGCCTAGGACATGCCACGCCCTTGCTCCTTGGTACTGGGTCCATTTGATATTTATTAAGTTTGTTATTATGAATACAGGGGACAGCAGTGCCAGCAAACCAAAGGAGGGAGCTGATTTGCTTGAGCTCCCTGACAGGGTTTGAAGGAATTGACAAGCTTGCCAAGAACATTTGAGGACCCTGTGCCACGATCCAGGCTCCAACTGAAACCCATGAAGACTATTCTCCTGTTCTTAGATAACAATTCTCAATCATAGAATCTATTGCTACATGAAAACCCAAGGGAACATGAACAGTATTTACAGGGAAAAGAATTTATAACACACACCAGGAGATTCCCATGTGTGTCCACCTGAGCAGATGTGAAATGTTCTACTGCTCAAAGTGAGGCTCTCAGCCCCATCATTATCATGCCATGGAAATTGACAAAGGATAATTCTCAGGCCAAATCAGAACAGAGAATACCCAGACCTTAAGTGATACACACAAAAACATTCACACATGCATAAACACAAACAAACTCACACAAAACTCTCTCTCTCACTCTCTCTCTCTCTCTCTCTCTCTCTCAAATACAATTAGAATGTCAAATATCTCAATACAATGAATAAAATCAGAGAAAACCAATGATACCCTGCTGTCAGTCCGGTCACACACTGTGAGGCAGCAAGAGGGATTAGGCCCCTCCAGCTCTTCACAGGAACTATTGAACCCAAAGCACCTCCATGTCAATTACAACAATTTTGGTCATAATCAGAACACCTAGGAATTCCCACAAGCGAACACCTGTCCAGGCTACTTAAACCACACAATGAGAGCTCAAACACTACTACCCTTATTCCCAGACTGTGATTCAGGCCACAGGCTATGATTTACATTTGTAGGAATCAAAATAGCCTGTGCCACCATCTCATTCCCATCTGAACTTCACATTCTGATGCAATCAGGAAAGTCATTTTGACCATGAGGACACCCTGGAGTTGTAGCCTACTGTGATGTGAGGAAATGTGGATTTAACAGAACTTGCATTGTGACTACCTGTCATTTAAATTCTTTCCCGGGTAATCCGCCAGGATTCTCCTGAGTTCATCTCTCTCCTTTTGCATCTTCTGGAGAGCAATTTTGAGCTTCTCCAATCGCTTCATTCTCTCCTCCTCAACAGGTGTCGTGGAGGGTTGGGATGATGCCTTCTGATCAGACTCTGTAGGTGGATAAACACCAGTGAACAGGCATATGTGTGGGCACAGTGTCAAGGAAAACTATGCTTACACTAAAACAGAAGTCTGAGGATGAACATTTCTACAGATACAGTGAATCCCTGACAGAGCAAGAAAGCTATCTTTAAGCTGAACTCAGCCAGGTCCCTGTTCCCCACCATCATAGCCATAGGATGACATATGCCATCATAGATATAGACCACACCTCCTACAGCCATTCCTCTGGCACTGAAATTCTAAAGCTGGCCTAAACCAGAATTGGAGGACCTTCTCAGCTAATGTCTGATGTGAGGCAGGCAAGTCCTTGAGTCCAAACTGCTTAACATCTTGAATCCCTAGTCACGTGTGTTAAAGTCCAAAGTAACTGAGACCATGATATATGACCAGGTGAGCATCCCTCTTGGCATCAATGACCCACGTAATGTACAGGACACTGCTGAGAATGAAGTGCTTCAACAGCCTATCCTGAGAGAGACACTTTGTTATTCTTACAGAGGCTCATCCTGGTATTCTTTGACCCTGCCCATGACATTAAAGAGATCCAAGGAAAGCCCCTTGACATATAACAGGTCTTGGTTCTCTGTCAAACAAATGATCAGAAATCGTTGAGTCTGGGTCAGCCATTTAGGAAGACTGAGGCTCTAAATCATATGTCCTACTCCTGGAAGGACCAGCTCAAGCCAACCTCCTCCAGGTAGCTCCCCTTGCCCTGCCCAGTACTCACTTGACCTCCTCAAGGACCTTTCCATTCGTCTTCTTCTCCAACGTGATAGAAGGCTGGCCTCCCTCTGCCTTGGTCTTGTCTCTGCATGGATATGATTGTCCCTCCGAAAGAAACTGAGGATCCTGGAGAACATGCCTCCTCGGGAACCCATTAGGAAATGAACGGAAATCGCTCAGGCAGTTGGTGTCACCACAACACTGCTGACATCACAGAACATTCTAGTGTTGTCCTGGATACAAGAGAATTTCCAGGGAAGACACTACCGGTGATGTCACTGGGAAGTGCCATAGCTTACTTGCTAACTACCTCCACCCAGATTGACAAATTTATGCAGTGACTTTTCCAGAGAATCACTTTTGAGCCAGGGAACACCTATTCCCACACTCTCCTTCCAGAGCTTCAGAGTTCTCACTACTTCATTACAACTCAGTTGCTGAGGATAGGGAGAGTTGGTTAAAGCCTTGATATGGATAGAACATCTTTGTTAACAGCCAAATATCAGAGACCCTCGGTGAGGGAGATTTGTCTCCCTGAAATGTATAAACCCAGGGCCCATGCATATGACATATACTCCAATTCCCACAGAACATCTCATCAACCAGCTGTGGAAGCTGCTGACCACCAGCATGGAGGAGGTGGTGGTAGTGTGCATGCAGGAGCCTGACACAGGCCTACCCTGCAGGAAGCCACTGCCTAGCCAAGGGCTCTCACTTGCTGGTAGCAGTTGGTGAGCTTTAAGGGCATCCATCCCAAGAAGAGGACCAACCTCATGTGGGACGAGGTGAATGGCCAGTAGTGATGCCCTTGTGGCTACAAGCCCTCCCTGGATGACACTGAGGAGTGGCTGATTGAGGTGCCTGGGAACACAAACTCCATGGAAGACCAGTTCTCCACAAAGGATTCAGGCCAAGAAGAATGCATGGCCAAGAACTAGCTGAACCATCTGTGGAACTGGCCTGCATGCACAAGATGCAGATGCCCAGCTTAGCTGGCCTGCACCTTCCTGACACCAGAGTAAGGGGGAGCTGGGCTGCACCATGCAAGTGTCCAAGGTCTCCAATGCTTCCTTGGGACACTTCCAGGAGGGTTCTGTTCTACCAGGTCTCCTGGGTATGCACATATTCCACATTCTGGGGGAAAATAAAAGGATTTCTAGTTGCAAACAATTTGGAGCAAATATGTATTTGTTCACCTATGAGCGTGTGAGTGTGTGTGCATGTGTGTGGACTTGTGTATGTGTACACCACAGAACCCAGTGCTTTGCCTCACAAATTAATATCAGCATTGTTACTAACAGTGACTCTCGTTTATTATTAGTGCCTCGTGACCATAGCAAATTATCAGGAGTCTGATCTCCTCAGGAGACTTCATGCTAGCCTAGGGCAACAGTCTGCAAACTTGTGTTCTGAGGACCTCTCTTTTCTTTCCTTTTTTCTTTCTTTCTTTCTTTGTTTTCTTTTTGTTTTTGAAGACAAGGTCATAGACCAGGCTGGCCTGGAAGTCAGAGATCCACTTGCCTCTGCCTCTCGAGTGCTGGGATTGAAGAGATGAGTCAAAACTGCCAGGCATCTAAAGACCTCTTAATATTCTCAAAATCACTAAGGACCCATACGACTTGAATCTAAATGGATAGTATCTGAATCTCTATCTGCTAATCATATAGTAAACATAAGAAGCTTATGAAATGTAGTTGTAGGGTATTGGGGAGAAGACGCAGTTAGTGAATCGCTTGCCATGCAAATGTGAGGACCAGAGTTTGAATCCCCATCATCCTTGTGAAGCATCATCAAGTTCACAACAAAAACATTTACTCAATAAGTGCTGAACCCACCATAGGGCACTCTCTCAAACAAATGCTCTCTTTATATTCAGAATATTATTAATTACATGCATATGTATGGTATGTATGATTGTGCCCAAATTACGAGCACACGCACACACAGATACACACACACACACACACACAGACATGTACACATGATTTGAAAATGCACATGTAGAAAGGAGAGAACAAACTCCCATGAATTAACTTCTGACTTCCACATGTGTACAGTGATGCCTCTAACCCTAAACACGTAAAATAAATAAATATATATATATATTTTTTGGTTCTTTTTTTCGGAGCTGGGGACCGAACCCAGGGCCTTGCGCTTCCTAGGTAAGCGCTCTACCACTGAGCTAAATCCCCAGCCCAATAAATATATTTTTAATTTAAAAGTATAGTGTTTCTTTTAATTATACAAGAACCATTCCCCTATCAAGCATTCTTGCATGGTTGGAATTACATTTCACCACACTTCTCTCTGAGGACAAAACCAAGAAATATATCCCACATCTGTGAAATGTTTGATTCTAAATCAATTTAAGGTCGTGGTCTGAGTCGTAGCCATTTGGTAGATATGGGACCTCATCCTACCTACCTCATCCAGCACCCTGTAGCTGAGTGAGATCCACAATGAGAAAAGCATCCTATGCATCTGCACAGACTGTGAGGGAGAAGAATGATTAAGGCTAATGGAGAGCTTGGCAGATTAAAGGGGTACCTCCTGCTGAGCAAATGATACACGAGTTAATTATCAAGTGTTTATAATATCCCAGAACCTTTGCTTGAAGCTATCTGCACACCATCTCATTCCGGCTTGAGAATCATGGAAAGCAGGCACAGCAACTTTCCCATAAAACTAGGAAAACTGGATGTAGATGTCTCCATCTTCCCTGAAAGCCACGACTCTGAAGAGAGGATTCTAACCTGGATGCTTAGACCTTAGGCACCATCTCAAGAGACTCTAAAAAGGGTGACATTTAAGTTGACTTGAAGGACAGTGCTGTTTGGCTGTTTAACGCATTTCTAGGTTTGTAAAATGAAGACAATGACTGTTTACCCACAAGTCTTTTGTAAGAAGAACATGAAAACGTTAAAAGCCATAGGACTGAGCCAGGGAAGTGAAGGGTCTAAGTGGTCACGGTCACCACTATTACTGTTGGCATCGTGAAGCAGGAATGAGAGAGACGGTGTCCATACAGCAGTGACAGGTGAGAGGTGAGTCTAATGGAAGTCAAGTTCCTCATGCTCTGGATTGAAATACCCAAGACACTGACTGCTGTAGAGTTTGGAGGCAGAGGCTAAGGAGATTCATTCTAGGAATGTGCGTCTTTTCTGAGAGATGTTCCTGGGTGGCGTTCAGTGCTCTGAACCACAGTTACTCCTACTGATAATGATTTCTGAAGTTTGTGTCCCATTAGGGTCAATTTGTTTCATTGTGGATTTAGAATCTAGTAGGTATGGAGGTCTAATGCCGTAAGAAAAAGTATCTAATCTCAGATTGATGGTCTGGGGTTGTTCTGTTCTAGGAAGCAATGACCTGAAAGGCAGCAGAGAGAGTCATGATGTGAGGCACAACACAGAGCTCTGAGGAAACTACAGGGACACAAGTGCCATGAGGGCATAGATGGAGGCTGGACACAGGAAAGTAGGGGTCTATCTTTAGGGTACCTCCTACTCACACCTTATATAGAATCTACCTTAACCAAAAGATGAATTCACATGAGATTGCCAGGTCTTTCATCTGATCACCTGCTACATTTTAATGATCATATCATATTTCTACTCAAAACCCCAATTCACTGGTGTGTCCATGTGTCTGCTAGTTACTTTTAAGCAACTGCATTAATATGGGAAAGACTTAGAGCGGGGAGACCTTAAATCAAGTCTGGACGATGCAATCAAGAACTCACACGCGAGACCGCTCCTTAAGGTAAATATGAGGTTTATTGATAGGAACCAGTGACTGGGCTTCAGACTCACATCCCACGAAGGCAGTGGAGTTCGACCAGAGGCTAAGACAAGGAATTTAAAGGAAGAAACCCTCAACCCAGCGGGTAGGGAGGGCATCATTGGAAAATGTCGAGAATACCAGTGAAAAAGTCACAAGGAGGAGCTTCCCTGTTTTCAAGATTGTTTACTTTATGGTCCATCAGTTCCTGGGAGAAGCTTCCTGCTTCTAAGATTATTCTCTAAGATTTTAATCTAACTTATGGTCAGGTAGTACAGGTAGAGAGAATGCCCAAATTCTAGGTATTTAGGGCTTTTTAAACTTCACCCCCTTAGCTGCATTTTTTTATTCTTTCATTCCCAGCTTCTTCTAGTGTGAAGTAGTTGCAACCATAGAACTAAATTTTAGCATCTTTTATAATATTGCCTTTTTTTGTCCTCCTGTGCCATGATACTGTTGGCATAACATCAACATCTAAACAGTACTCACTCTTTCTCTAATGAAGGTAACTAGTTTCTTTAACACACATGGACC
>NC_046165.1:31099624-31117826 GCF_011064425.1 Rattus rattus | reverse complement strand
TCGGTATGCTTCGTTCAGTTACGTATTGTGATCTAAGGCAAAACACTTACCGAAAATGAAACCCTCAACCCTTACATAAACTTGAATCCTTCTGATTACATGAATGGAATAAGTAACATTCAGATTAAAGTGAATATGTATCCCATTTGTCCTCATTGATCTGGATCACCTCATCCAGGATGATTTTACAAGATCCATTCATTGTCCTAAAATTACTTTCCTTTTTTCCCTTTTGGCAGTTATTGATCAACAATCCAGTCTGGAAATGCAATTCATGCTTTTTATGCACTCATCTCATAAGGACCACTTGAATATTTCCAAATTCACAATATTATAAGAGAGTTCACTTCGAACATAATTGAAAAGGGTGTCTATATTAGGATGAATCAACATGAGGATATATGCCTATGTTGTATCTTGAGGTTTTACCATTACCACCTTCCTGAAGAAACAGCATACTAGTTTCCAAAGTTTGCACAGAAATTTTGCATTGCCACCAGGAGAACCTCAATATTTCCTTTGCTCCATACATAATCAGTAAAAGTGAATTCTCTTATGTGTTACTAACCAAGTTATTCACAGAAAGGTATGAAAAATATCTCAGAATAATTTGATTTGGTATTTCTGTAGTGTCAAGGATGATAAATATTTATTGGGAGTTTCTAAATCATTTGAGGGTCTTCAACTATAGAATAAATATTATGATTATATATATCTATATTCTATATTATATCATTTTACCTATATATATAGCCCATTTGGATTTTTTTTTTAAATATAGTGTTTTTTTTCAAATATGTTTTATATAAGCCCACTAGTGAATGTGCACAAGGAAATAATGTTTACCATTTCTGTAAACGGTCATTTAAAAAATCATTAATGACAAATTAGAAAATGCTCTCTCAATGAACTCACAGAATTGGCAGACAAGTTGTAAATAATAGAATTCATTACAAAAGTCCAGGACAGGGACTGGAGACATAGCTCATCTGTTTGAGAATTTGAATCCCAGAGAACCTAAGGGTCAATTAACAATTCTCTGTCACATCAGGTCCGAGTGAAATCCACTGCCCTCTGCTGGCCGCTGCAGAATTGCATGCAAACGAATATGGGGAGGTGGGAGGGAGAGGACAAGAACATGGAGTAGCACCCACATGGAGGTGGGCGTTCTGGGGAGAGAATAGGGGTTTTCTGGGATGAAACTGGAAAGGGGCATAATATTTGAAATATAGATACAAATATCCACTACAAATTGCCTAAAAGAAATAATTCAAAACTGTAAGACCTCCACCCAAAAGAAGCTATGATATATATCAAAATGAACTCAGCAAAGCATCATTATCAATAAAAACAAACAAACCAACAAGAAAAATAGTAAAAATGTTCATTCCTCCAAAATTGGTGGAATTCATTAAATGTGCAGCCATACCTGATACTATATTTCAAGGAATCCACAGGCATCAAACTCTGTGTGTCCTGAACATTTTATATTCCCATACTGAATGTTTTTATTTCCTCTAATGTATTAGAGAAATACTTCTGTGTTTCTCCTTTCTTTTTCATTATAAAGGAAGCTAAATTTGTGAGCACAGGGATGAAGCAAGGATATTTTTCATCATGAAGGTGGGTTCCACAGAGCGTGAGACACTGTCTACATCAAGAGCACAGTTTCCTGTGCAGCTCTGGCTGTGAACTGATGATGAAGCCTAAGCTGCATGAGACTTGCAGAAAACCACTGTTGCCTTACACTTGTGCTGTTACAGGAGGAAGAACCACACACGACTCAGGACGGTCTTGTGAGTGAAGGGTTAAAGGTCACATTTTTATTTATAGACAAACATTATTCAAGAACATTTTAAATTGGGGAGTCAATGAGTTCAGTGTATATAACCTTAGGAATATGGCATATTAATTTAAAAAAACTAAAGTTAACAAATGAAAAACAATACTTCAAACTTAAACAAATAAAACCAAATGCATAAAACAACCAAACGTCAAAGTAAAAACCAAATATAACAAATAAATTAGTCAGCATTCAATTCCTGCTGATTTTCAACATATAACTCCAGCCTGTTGCTGGCCTTAAACACAGCAAACGGGGCAGGGAAGATGGTAAAAATCTCTTCCAAGATAAATGTAGGCGCCTCTGAGGTGGTTATTGTTGATGGATAAATCGTCAAGTTAAGTTAAACGTGAGGCGTGTTCCATGCCATCTCAAGGTCTTTCAATTCAGCCCAAGATTGGTGCGGTTACAAGGACTGAGATGCGGGAGGTGTTGTCAATCTTTGCACCCTCAGTGCTCCTGGTGGACAGTTCTGTCTCTGAGAGCTGTAGTCCTGGTCTGGGCCATGGGCAAGCTTCTGCTGCAGTGTTCAGACCTAGGGGTGGAAAAGGACTGGTGAGGACCTGCCATGTCACTTATCCCATACACAACAGCACAATTCAGCAGGATAATCCAGGATGATCTTTCATCTGATGTCATTTTCTCATGCCCAAGAGAGAAGGGGAGATCCACGGGCCTGCATTTTCCCAGTTTTTAAAACTGCTGAAAAATTGATGTAACAGCAGATAATTCTATCATCCATATATATTATATTTTTAATATCATGTAGCAATGTCTCAATGTCAGATGACGAGAGATGTGAACAACCTAGAAAACAATAGGAAGGCCTTGGAGGCCTGGGAATCACTGAAATGAAGACTATTATTATTCCTCCGGTGCAGGAATATGCCTGGGGTCCACCTGACAACCTCAATATCTGCAAAGACCCAGAGAAACAATATCTCAAGAAGTACATGCACACTGAAGTGATATTATATTTGGCAAGAATATGCTGCATGGAAATCTTACCAAGGGTAGGCATTGAACTCTAAATGAGATACTGATGCAGAAAATAAACTATACCACTCCTTTCTTTATGGGTATTGTAAAACTCTTTGTGGGGAGACTTAAGGGCACTGGGCTCAGATAATACAAGAGAGCTCAGACTGGAGGGATCAGCACACAATAGCCAGAATCTCTATGGATCACATACACTTCATGGATGGAATTTCTTTTAAAATGGACAAGAATAATATTCTGAGCTGCTCCTAGCTGACAGATGCTGAGAACTATGTAGAAAGTCACACACACAATAAGACAGTTTATAAGCACAGGGAATCTACTTGGGTCCTCTCATCCTGTGCTTTCAAATCCTCTCAGTGACACCGAAATGATGCTGCATCTTCTCAGCCAAGGCCTTTTGCTCAGTGACCAGTTTTTTCTGATTCAGGGGGTCCTGCAGACTTTCCTCCATTCTGTCCTCATCCTGGTCATTAGAAGATTATATTGTCCATGGAGATATGTATGTATACAGACACAGACAGACAGACACCCAGACATACACACTTTTGAACTCAGCCAAAAATGTTTGTTCACACACACAAGCAGAGTATTTTGCAGAATGTGGTTAGTTTCCCAGTTAATGGTAATAGAAGAGATCACCCAGTCTACTATTGTGGCATAAGGAAAACAAAAACAACCCGGAATGGGGTAAGTACAAAGTGAGCATAGCCTAAAGACACCTCAGCCAATAAAGAGTATTCCCCTGAAAATCAAGAATTAGAAATGTGACATCGAGGCCTGTTAGCCAAGCCTGCTTAGCAAGTTCACAAGGCTGTGCACAGGAGGCAGATTTCAGGCAACAGAGTACTGGGTGGGGGCAGGTGAGCCTCTTTAGGCCTCTGGCTCACTGTAATTGGAAAAGTTGTATTTCCTCTTCCTCTCTCTCTCTCTCTCTCTCTCTCTCTCTCTCTCTCTCTCAGAATATATATATACACATATATATATATACTTTTACATGTTTCTATATATGTACATATAGACTTATACAATATATAAAAGTATATACATATGTGTCTGTGTTCAGAAACTTGATGAGTTCACACACACACATGCACAAACACACATATAAACACACTTCTACATGTAAGCGCCCATACCACAATTAAAACAAGCAATTTCCAAAGTACAATATGCACCATAGCCATAAACATAATCACACACATCTGTGCCCAGAGACACAAACACACACACACACACACACACACACACACACACACACAGAGAGAGAGAGAGGAGGAGAGAGAGAGAGAAAATCAGAGAGAGAGATGGAGAGGAGAGGAGAGAGGAAAGGGAGAGAGAGAGAGAGAGAGAGAGAGAGAGAGAGAGAGAGAGAGAGAGAGACAGAAATCATAAGTGAGAAGCAGAAAAGAATGGGGAGGCCATCATGCTGGAGGAACAGTTGTTGAATACAGATTAGGCAAAGGAAATGTTTCAAGTGAGAGCTTAGACACTGCTATCCATCCCTTATAAAGTAAACCTGTACAGGGAATGCACTTCTTGGGCACACTAGGTTGAGAGAGTTGGAGAAAAATTTCCCTCTAATCCTCACATATCTCACACAAACCCTCACCCTGAGAGAAGCCTTTCTTACATCCCTGTTCATCCAGTCAGCTCCAGGACATAAGCCACAGGAAAGAACACTAAAACACTGACATAAAACAGGACTGACAAACTGCTTCTCAAGCTCTGTCACTGTAAACCACGATTTGGACAGAAAGAAGGGACCATTTTCAATGTACGGGGAAAAGGAGAGAAAGTCCACAAGCCCCATCATAATTGACAATGAGAGTCATTCTTTTAGCAATTGAACTGAACTCTAATCAGTTCTGTGCACTACAAAGATGGCTACCACATGGCATCCCTCTAGCATAATGGCATGCAAGTGTGCAATGTGTGATCAACAGATCCCCTTAAGGAAATGCATTTTCTAGTTGAGCAGGAGGATTTGGTTGTCAATCCTCCAGTTTCTTGCATGAAGCTAACATCACAGAAAGTTTTGTAAATGGTCAAAGAAATGAACAACTGGATGAGACCTAGGAGAGTTCTGGATAAGATGGAGAAAGGTTAAATTGGTTTGACTTGGTTTATGCTTAGATATCAGGAAAACCTGCCCTTGATGCTTCATTCATCCTACCTGAGGCTGCTTGGTACACGGATTTTCATACTGGCTTCCCCACAGATCCTTGTTGTTTCCTTAATGGACTCTTCCAGTGCAATCTGATCCCATAGAAGCTCCCTGTTGTCATTCCGTGCTCTCTGGGCATTGTTCTTCAGCTCAAAAAACTCAGTGAGGAGGGGATAGAAGCTGTGGCTGAGACACAAAGAAAAAATGGTGAATCCCAGCCAGTCTCCAACTTCCTCCCACTTCTCCAAGTCCATTCCTCCTTCTAGGGTCCTGATGGAAAGAGAGCCCCAGATTATAGTCCATGTCCACAGTAGCCATGGAGCATAACCTAGAGACAGGTCAAATGGAGAAAAGAGCAACATTCCAGAGGACTCAGGGCACTTCTCAAAAACCTGACACCATTGATTCAAGTTTTTCCCAGAAGTGGACTTAATCCCTACGTGTGCTTATTTGTCCATTTTATTAGAATGTCGCTTGGAGGCCAATCTTTCTGTGTCCCGTGTATCCTAGAGCCTTCCTTAGAGACAGGCTTCCTGGTCTGCTTCAAACACTATAAAGCCTGATCCTCACTTTACTTCACAGATAAGAATGGGCTGACACATGCTGTGCCTAGTGCTGGGGTCACAACCTTGTAAGTTACTCACCAGTACCAGTCATTTTCCAGGGTAAGGTGTTTACATTTGACCAAAGCTCTATTGACCTGCTCGCTCATTTTCTTCATGTCACTCATCACTTCCTCGTGCTGCATCATGAGCATCTCGGACTCAAAGTTGTTCCTGTGGTAGGGCATGGTCCAAAGATCAAATAACATTATGAATGAAGGATTCAAGAATTACACAAATTCAGACTGAATCCTGAACTACCCCAGCCTAGGACATGCCACACCCTTGCTCCTTGGTACTGGGTCCATTTGGTATTTATTAAGTTTATTATTATGGAGACAGGGACAGCAGTGCCAGCAAACCAAAGGAGGGAGCTGATTTGCTTGAGCTCCCTGACGGGGTTTGAAGGAATTGACTAGCTTGCCAAGAACATTCGAGGACCCTGTGCCACGATCCAGGCTCCAACTGAAACCCATGAAGACTATTCTCCTGTTCTTAGGTAACAATTCTCAATCATAGAATCTATTGCTACATGAAAACCCAAAGGAACATGAACAGTATTTACAGGAAAAAGAATTTATAACACACACCAGGAGATTAACTTGTGCGTCCAAGGTGAGCAGATGTGAAATGTTGTACTGCTCAAAGTGAGGCTCTCAGCCTCATCATTATCATGCCATGGAAATTGACACAGGATAATTCTCAGGCCAAATCAGAACACAGAATACCCAGATCTTAAGTGATACACACAAACGCACTCACACATGCATACACACACACAAACTCACACAAACTCACACAAAACTAACTCTCTCTTTCTCTCTTTCTCTTTCTCTCTCTCTCTCTCTCCCTCTCCCTCTCTCTCTTTCTCTCTCTCTCTCAAATACAATTAGAATGCCAAATAAATACAAGGATGTGGCATTATCTCAAAATACAATGAATAAAATCAGAGAAAACCAATGATCCCCTGTTGTCAGTCCAGTCACACACTGTGAGGCAGCAAGAGGGATTAGGCCCCTCCAGCTCTTCACAGGACCTATTGAACCCAAAGCACCTCCACGTCAATTACAACAATGATTGGTCATAATCAGAGCACCTAGAAATTCCCACAAGCCAACACCTGTCCAGGCTACTTAAACCACACAATGAGAGCTCACACACTACTACCCTCATTCCCAGACTGTGATTCAGGCCACAGGCTATGATTTACGTTTGTAGGAATCAAAATAGCCTGTGCCACCATCTCATTCCCATCTGAACTTCACATTCTGATGCAATCAGGAAAGTGATTTTGACCATGAGCCCACCCTGGAGTTGTAGCCTACTGTGATGTGAGGAAATGTGGATTTAACAGAACTTGCATTGTGACTACCTGTCATTTAAATTCTTTCCCGGGTAATCCGCCAGGATCCTCCTGAGTTCATCTCTCTCCTTCTGCATCTTGTGGAGATCAGTTTTGAGGTTCTCCAAACGCTTCATTCTCTCCTCCTCAACAGGTGTTGTGGAGGGTTGGGATGATGCCTTCTGATCAGACTCTGTAGGTGGATAAACACCAGTGAACAGGCATATATGTGGACACAGTGTCAAGGAAAACTATGCTTAGTCTAAAACAGAAGTCTGAGGATGAACAGTTCTACAGATACAGTGAATCCCTGACAGAGCAAGAAAGCTATCTTTAAGCTGACCTCAGCCAGGTCCCTGTTCCCCACCATCATAGCCATATGATGACATATGGCCATCATAGATATAGACCACACCTCCTAAAGCCATTCCTCTGCCACTGAAATTCTAAAGCTGGCCTAAACAAGAAGAATTGGAGGACCTTCTCAGCTAATGTCTGATGTGAGGCAGGCAAGTCCTTGAGTCCAAACTGCTTAACATCCTGAATCCCTAGTCTATGTGTTCAAGGACAAAGTAACTGAGACCATGATATATGACCAGGAGAGTATCCCTCTTGGCATCAATTACCCTCGTAATCTACAGGACACTGCTGAGAATGAAGTGCTTCAACAGCCTATCCTGAGAGAGACACTTTGTTATTCTTACAGAGGCTCATCCTGGTATTCTTTGGCACTGCCCATGACATTAAAGAGGTCCAAGGAAAGCCCCTTGACATATAACAGTTCTTGGTTCTCTGTCAAACTAATGATCAGAAATTGTTGAGTCTGGGTCAGCCATTTAGGAAGACTGAGGCTCTAAATCATACGTCCTACTCCTGGAAGGACCTCCTCCAGGAAGCTCCCCTTGCCCTGCCCAGTACTCACTTGACCTCCTCTCGGACCTTTCCATTCGTCTTGTTCTCCAACGTGATAGAAGGCTGGCCTCCCTCTGTCTTGGTCTTGTCTCTGCATGGATATGATTGTCCCTCCGAAAGAGACTGAGGATCCTGGAGAACATGCCTCCTCGGGAACCCATTAGGAAATGAACGGAAATCGCTCAGGCAGTTGGTGTCACCACAACACTGCTGACATCACAGAAGATTCTAGTGTTTCCTGGATACAAGAGAATTTCCAGGGAAGACACTACCGGTGATGTCACTGGGAAATGCCATAGCTTACTTGCTAACTACCTCCACCCAGACTGACCAGTTTCTGCAGTGGCTTTTCCAGAGACTCACTTTTGAGCCAGGGAACACCCATTCGCACACTCTCCTTCCACAACTTCAGAGTTCTCACTACTTCATTACAACTCAGTTGCTGAGGATAGGGAGAGTTGGTTAAAGCCTTGATATGGATAGAACATCTTTGTTAACAGCCAAAATCTAAATATGCTCGGTGAGGGAGATTCTTCTCCCTGAAATGTATAAACCCAGGGTCCATGCATGTGACATATAGTCCAATTCCCACAGTTTTTACTGTTCCCCTGAGGCCAATATTTTTTTTTCCTATACCTTTAAATGTATGCAAGTTGGAGCATATTGTTTCATGGACTGTGCCTTGAGAGGGGGCATGGTTTCAATATATTCACCCATGTTCTTTCCTGAAATCTCTGTCTTACAATCCCATTTTGTGCAATGGAAACTCCTGTTTCCGGACAACATAGGTGCTCAGGTATAGGGCAAACATCAAGTTGTAAACTTTCTGTCCATTCTTAAAAGTTAAAATCCCCAAAAGTGAGGGAACTGAGACCTAAGGAAGAGCCATGGGGGGCAGAATGCAGAGGTGCTGCTGGCCAAGGAAGAGCAGGAGGAAGCAGAGAAGCTGTAGCACATCATGGTGCACAGGGAGCTAGAACTGGAGTTCGACGTGGCCTACCTGCTGGCTTCTGACAGCCACCCCTCGATGGTGCTGTGCCAGGCCAGGGCCTTGCTGGAGGCCGAGCTGTGTGCCCTGGAGTGGGAAAACCCAGAGCATCTCATCAACCAGCTGTGGAAGCTGCTGACCACCGGCATGGAGGAGGCGGTGGTCGTGTGCTTGCAGGAGCCTGACACAGGGCTCTCACTTGCTGGTAGTAGTTGGAGAGCTTTAAGAGCATCCATCCCAAGAAGAGGACCAACCTCATGTGGGACGAGGTGAATGGCCAGTAGTGATGCCCTTGTGGCTACAAGCCCTCCCTGGGTGACACTAAGGAGTGGCTGATTGAGGTGCCTGGGAACACAAACTCCATGGAAGACCAGTTCTCCACAAAGGATTCAGGCCAAGAAGAATGCATGGCCAAGAACTAGCTGAACCATCTGTGGAACTGGCCTGCATGCACAAGATGCAGATGCCCAGCTTAGCTGGCCTGCACCTTCCTGACACCAGAGTAAGGGGGAGCTGGGCTCCACCATGCAAGTGTCCAAGGTCTCCAATGCTTCCTTGGGATACTTCCAGGAGGGTTCTGTTCTACCAGGTCTCCTGGGTATGCACATATTCCACATTCTGGGGAAAAATAAAAGGTTTTCTAGTTGCAAACAATTTGGAGCAAATATGTATTTGTTCACCTATGAGCATGTGAGTATATGTGCATGCCTGTGGGCTTGTGTATATGTACACCACAGAACCCCGTGCTTTGCCTCACAAATTAATATCAGCATTGTTACTAACAGTGGGTCTCGTTTATTATTAGTGCCTCATGACCATAGCAAATTATCAGGAGTCTCATCTCCTCAGGAGACTTCATGCTAGCCTAAGGCAGCAGTCCGCAAACTTGTGTTGTGAGGACCTCTTTTTTCTTTCCTTTTTTCTTTCTTTCTTTCTTTGTTTTGTTTTTGTTTTTGAAGACAAGGTCATAGACCAGGCTGGCCTGAAAGTCAGAGATCCACTTGCCTCTGCCTCCCGAGTGCTGGGATTAAAGAGATGAGTCAAAACTACCAGGCATCTAAAGACCTCTTAATATTCTCAAAATCACTAAGGACCTGTACAACTTGAATCTAAATGGATATATCTGATCTCTATCTACTAATCATATAGTAAACATAAGAAGCTTATAAATGTAGTTGTAGGGTATTGGGGAGAAGGCTTAGTTAGTGAATCGCTTGCCATGCAAATGTGAGGACCAGAGTTTGAATCCCCATCATCCTTGTGAAGCATCATCAAGTTGACAACAAAAACTTTACTCAATAAGTGCTGAACCCACCATAGGGCACTCTCTCAAACAAATGCTCTCTTTATATTCAGAATATTATTAATTACATGCGTATGTATGAGTGTGCACGAATTTATGGGCACACACACACACACACACACACGGACATGTTCACATGATTTGAAAATGCACATGTAGAAAGGAGAGAACAAACTCCCATGAATTAACTTCTGGCTTCCACATGTGTACAGTGATGCCTCTAACTCTAAACATATAAAATAAATAAATATATTTTTAATTTAAAAGTATAGTGTTTCTTTTAATTATACAAGAACCATTCCGCTATCAAGCATTCTTGCATGGCTGGAATTACATTTCACCACACTTCTCTCTGAGGACAAAATTAACTAATATATCCCACATCTGTGAAATGTTTGATTCTAAATCAATTTAAAGTTGTGGTCTGAGTCATAGCCATTCGGTAGATATCGGACCTCATCCTACCTACCTTATCCAGCACACTGTAGCTGAGTGAGATACACAATGAGAAAAACATCCTATGCATCTGCACAGACTGTAAGTGAGAAGAATGATTAAGGCTAATGGAGAGCTTGGCAGATTGCAGGACAACAGGAACAGGATGTAAATCTCTCCTGAGAGACACACCCAGAATACAGCAAATACATAGGCGAATGCCAGCAGCAAACCACTGAACTGAGAACAGGACCCCTGTTGAAGGAATCAGAGAATGGACTGGAAGAGCTTGAAGGGGCTCAAGACCCCATACAAACAACAATGCCAACCAACCAGAGCTTCCAGGGACTAAGCCACTACCCAAAGACTATATATGGACTGACCCTGGACTCTAACCTCATAGGTAGCAATGAATATCCTAGTAAGAGCACCAGTGGAAGGGGAAGCCCTTGGTCCTGCCAAGACTGAACCCCCAGTGAACGGGATTGTTGGGGGGAGGGCGGCAATGGGGGGAGGGTGAGGAGGGGAACACACATATAGAAGGGGAGGGGGAGGGGTTAGGCGGATGTTGGCCCGGAAACCGGGAAAGGGAATAACATTCAAAATGTAAATAAAAAATACTCAAGTTAATAAAAAAAATGGGGGGTACCTCCTGCTGAGCAAATTATACACAAGTTAATTATCAAGTGTTTATAATATCCCAGAACCTGTGCTTGAAGCCATCTTCACTCCATCTCATTCCGGCTTCAGAATCATGGAAAGCAGGCGCAGTGACTTTCCCATAAAACTAGGAAAACTGGATGTAGATGTCTCCATCTTCCCTGAAAGCCACGACTCTGAAGAGAGGATGCTAACCTGGACGCTTAGACCTTCAGGCACCATCTCAAAGAGACTCCTAAAAAGGGTGATATTTAAGCTGACTTGAAGGACAGTGCTGTTTGGCTGTTTAACGCATTTCTAGGTTTGTAAAATGAAGACAATGACTGTTCACCCACAATTCTTTTGTAAGAAGAACATGAAAACGTTAAAAGCCATAGGACTGTGGCAGGGAAGTGAAGGGTCTAAGTGGTCACGGTCACCACTATTACTGCTGGCATCGTGAAGCAGGAATGAGAGAGACGGTGTCCATACAGCAGTAACAGGTGAGAGGTGAGTCTAATGGAAGTCAAGTTCCTCATGCTCTGGATTGAAATAACCAAGATACTGACTGCTGTAGAGATTGGAGGCAGAGGCTAAGGACATTCATTCTAGGAATGTGCATCTTTTCTGAGAGATGTTCCTGATGGCCTTCAGTGCTCTTAACCACAGTTACTCCTACTGATAATGATTTCTGAAGTTTGTGTCCCATGAGGGTCAATTTGTTTCATTGTGGATTTAGAATCTAGTAGGTATGGGAGGTCTAATGCCATAAGAAAAAGTATCTAGTCTCAGAATGATGGACTGGGGTTGTTCTGTTCTAGATAGCAATGTGACCTGAAAGGCAGCAGAGAGAGTCATGATTTGAGGCACCTCACAGAGCTCTGTGGAAACTACACGGACACAAGTGACATGAGGGCTTAGATGGAGGCTGGACTTAGGAAAGTAGGGGTCTAGCTTTAGGGTACCTCCTACTCCCACCTTATATAGAATCTACCTTAAGCAAAAGACTAATTCACATGAGATGGCCAGGTCTTTCATCTGATCACCTGCTACATTTTAATGATCAAATTTCCTATCTTTTTACTTCTACTCAAAACCCCACTTCACTGGTGTGTCCATGTGTCTGCTAGTTACTTTTAAGCAAACTAATAATAGTGGTGAAAGACCCCCGGAGCGGGGAGACCCTCACTCAAGTCTCAGGATGATGCGACCCCCCAAGAACTCACATGAGACCGTCCTTGCTGTAATAAACATGAGGTTTATTGATAGGAACCAGTGCACTGGGGTTGAGACTCATATCCCACGAAGGGGCAGTGGAGTTAGACCCCCAGTAACTAAGACAAGGGGAATTTAAAGGAAGAAACCTCAACCCCAGCGGGTAGGGAGGGCATCATTGGAAAATGTCGAGAATACCAGTGAAAAGTCACAAGGAGGAGCTTCCTGTTTCTCAAGATTGTTTACTTTATGGTCCATCAGTTCCTGGGAGAAGCTTCCTGCTTCTCAAGATTATTCTCTAAGATTTTAATCTAACTTTATGGTCAGGTAGTACAGGTAGAGAGCAGGGTCTGGAATTTGAGGTATTTAGGGCTTTTTTAAACTTCTGACTTCTTAGCTGCATTTTTTATTCTTTCATTCCCTACTTCTTCTAGTGGCTGGTTATAATCATAGAACTAAATTTTAGTATCTTTATAATATTGACTTTTTTGTCCTCCTAAAGCATGATACTGTTGGCATAACATCAAAATCTGAACAGTACTCACTCTTTCTCTAATGAAGGTAACTAGTTTCTTTAACACACATGGACCTATAATCAGAAGCAGAAGCAAAACTAAGAAGGGTCCCATAAGGGAAGATATCAGAGTAGTCATCCAAGGAGATCTACTAAACCAGCTCTCGAACCATCCCTGATGCACTTCTCTGTCTCTCTGTCTTTTGTCTAACCTTTCTCTAAGTTTATTCATGGAGTCTTTAATTACTCCTGAATGGTCTACATAGAAGCAACATTCTTCTTTCAGTGTAGCACACAGACTCCTTCTTTAAGGAATATCAGGTCTAATCTTCTCCTATTCTGAAGGCCTACCTCTGAGAGGGAGGTTAGGTATTCTTGGAGGTCAGCTAAAAAGTCGTTTTTACTCTTTTTATATCTGAGTCAATGGCAGTTCTGAATTCTCCATAATCCTTGTGTTGCAGGGCAACATCAGATGTCCTTGTAGCTGCCCTTGCGCCTGAGATAGCCCTAAGTAATTCTCAACTCTCTTTTCTGTCTTACTAAGTCTTTAGCATCAGGATTCTAATCTGGACACTATCTGAACCTATACACAAAGGTCATGACTGTCTTTTAGGACTTCTAAACTTATACAGGTTGTGATCCCTGAGGCACAGTCCCAAGAAGTGTTAGGAGTACTAACATATGCAATGTTACATCATTTGCAATAGAAATCAAGCCTATCCCCACACCTATCCCGATGGAACCCAGGGCAAACATGAAATTCTTGTTTCTAAAGCACACTCCTCAAGTGAGCATTATAGCAACCTCCCAGTCACGTCTCTGATGTATCCACTTATCTGATGTGCAAGTCTAGGGAGCTTTTTGAAGATCTGAGTGTCCCTCTAGGTCCCAGCTCTCAGCCCCAACAGCTAGTACGCAGCTGGTGAGGGCTGAGACTTGATGGCTGTCAGGGTGGTCAGCAGCACCAGGTACAGTCCTTTCCAGCGAGGCTCGACTGTCTGGGCTCCGTGTCATTGTATGTAGCTGCAGTCTCCGACCTGGAACTGATGAGATGTCTCAGATGTCCCCGGGGCATAGGCTGCTGCCAGCTGTGAGGAGATTTCTTTCTGTATCACCTGTAGGTCTTTTAGCCTGGCATACAAATCATTATTACTATGACATGTTGGTTCAGTAACATCATCTAATACAGTCAGAGGAGCTGAGGCCCCATATAAGATCTCAAAGGGGGTAAGGCTGAATCTGGAAGGGGTATTTCTTGCTCTGAAGAGAGCAAGAGGGAAGGAGTGCCACCCAGTCTGCGCCAGTCTCCATGGTCAATTTGGTCAGGGTCTCTTTTAGAGTTTTATTTATTTACTCTACCTGTCCTGAACTTTGAGGTCTGTAAATACAACGTAATTTCCAATCGACCTCTAAATACTTGGCCACACCCTGGCTTACCTTGGCAACGAAAGTAGGGCCATTGTCTGACCAGATTACCTTGGGCACTCCAGACCTGGGGAAGATTTCTTCCAGTATCTTCTTGATGACTACCGAGGCTGTCTCTTGCTTGGTGAGGAAAGCTTCTATCTATTCCTGGAAAGGTATCTACAAGCACTAGGAGATACTTGTGATCATATTTTTCTGGTTTTATCTCAGTGAAGTTCACTTCGACTTTTCACTAAACTCTCTAGGTCTCTTTGCCCTGTTTGCTTGCTAAGCATTCACTTACTGACATACCTTATATTTTTTTACTGCCTCTCTGGCTAGAATCTTAAAGTCTATTACATACACCTTAACTACTTGGACAAGCTTCTTATCCAAGTGAGTCCATTTCTGTATTTGGCAAAGTGAGTCTTTTGTTTGTTCTCTGAGGAATATAGTTTTCCCTCAAGCGTGCCATTGTCTTTTTTTCGTTTAAGCAATTTGGGCCTTTTCTTCTGTTGTACATTCTAAGTGAGGCCATCCCTTAGTCCAATCCCAGTTCCCAGTGGCTGTCTCTTGCAGGCCTGTAACCAGGATAGGCTCCTGCATAGCCATTTCCCGAGCCACTTTATCTGCTTTGTTACTGCCCCATGCCACTGAATCTCTTCCTTCCTGATGTCCTGGGCAATGAATAATACTCACAGTTGCTGGCTTCATCAGGGCATCCAAGAGATGGCAAAGACATCTGCGGCACTGATGTGCTGGGGGGTTGGGGTTCAGCCATTCCAGATGACATTGTGTTGTCCACCACGGCAGCACCCACTTATCTCTGACCTTCATGAAGAGAACTGTTCCCATCTGTAGACAAGGTAGCCTCGGCTTTCAGCAGGGGTCAATCAGCCAGTCACAGAGGTCTTTCCTCCACCCATGGGCTTCTGCCAGTACTTGACACTCGTGCTATGGTGGCTCCAGGTCAGGATTGGGCAGCAAGGTGACCAGATTGCCCCCAACCGGTGGAGAATCTAGTCCATGGCAGCTGACCAGTGGTCCCATCTTTTGGGATGTTCTATTCAAAGGCAAAACATCAGCCACTCTATCACAGTTTAAGTCCTGGATTGGGTGATAATTGTTAGTGCCCGGCTGGCAGGAGCAATGTGTTCCAGGCAGAATGGCACTAAGCCATACATCTCCCAACATCAGGTACTGGTGCACTGAGACAGGTCTTAAGCTCCACATACACAGTCTGTAGATATGCATACACATGGCCTCACCCAGCCATTTCAGCCCACGCAAGCCATTTTGGAGAGCAAATTTCTCATGAACAAGGGATAGGGGCAGTCAGGGATGACCATGAACTAGTGAGTTACCCGGCCCACGCCAAGGTCCACTGTTCTTCGGGCAGTCCATAAGTATTGTTTGTTGCCAGTAGCCCCCTGTACCCAAGGTCTTTGGATACTGGCCCACTGGGGCATAGGAGCACAGAGCGTTGGGTCCCTGTATCCACAAAACAACTGGGCGGGCTTCCTTTCTATCTCTGCGCATAGCCAGCACTCTAGGACCGAGAGGCTCTCCAGTGGCCCCTCTTGTTCTTTCTGGGGCAGTCCCTGACCCAGTGTCCTTTTTCTTTGCATTAGGCACACTGATCTTTAGCCAGGAATTCTCTTCTGTTGCCAGGTACTGTCTTCCTAGGTTCCCTAACTACGGTGGCCAGTATATGTTCCTCTCTTGTCTTTTATCTCTCTTTAGCTCTCTAGCTTCCTCTTCTTTTTGTCTCTTTTCTTCCCTAGCTTTCTGCTCTTTTTGTCCTCTTTCTTTCTTTCTTTTTTTCAGTCTCTCTGTCTGCATCTTCTTCTACAGCTATTGGGTGCTGTCCACTTTTGTGCACAGACCCTGAACCACACATCAACCTTATTTTCTCTGCAACTTACAATAACTCTCTCAGTGACTTAGCTTAACCCTTCAAGTTTCTGCAACTTTTTCTTCATATCTTTTCTTTACTTTAGTCAAATTGGTGGGGCGTTTGTTTCAGCCCCTCAGAGACCCACCATTGGAGTCTGACGGTAGACCTGGCACTCCCTACCTTCAGACATATTGAAGTCAACAGGCAGAAGTGAGGGCCTTCCATCTGTGTCTGGAACATTTTTTCTGGCCTCTAGTAGGATTCTGTATCTCCTGTAACAGCTACTAACAAGCCTCTCAAGTGGAATGGCGAGAAAACAAGAGTCCAGAAAACAGAGGTCCGCCGAACAGGACAAATAGCATTCAGTCACACAGAAAGACAATCAAAAGATTAACAGACAAAAAATAGAAGTGCATACAAAAACAAAAAACAAGCGGCCGCCGCGAGATCACCACAAAACCGAACTAATTTAGAAGGGAGCTTACAACGACAGATGAAGGAGAGCAGATTCCACATCACTCTTCCTTCTCAACCACAGACAGATGAATGACAGCAGATCAAAAATAATGGTTAATTCAAAGGTGCCCTCTGGAGGCAGCCAACATCAAACGCCGGCCACTCCAAGGAGCAAAAAGTCTGCCACAGTACAAATCATGTGCTCTACCAGTCTAGTGGTCTAAAGTCAAACTCAGGAGTCCCATCATCAAAGTCACAAGTAACACAAAACAAAGACCTAAAACACACAAAGACCACTCTAGAAATACAGACAGCTGGGAGGAAGGGTCTCTTCTCCAGTCCAGGAGAATCACCAAATCCTCACCGGCACCCAGACGGGAATCTCCCAGGCATCCCTGGGGTTCCCCCAGACCTCCTGGGACGTCTCCCAGGGCAGCACAATCGGTGAGCCCCTGGCGCGTCTACCATTCACACTCGCGTCTCTCCTGAAACATGAGCCTCCCTTCTCAGCCCGAGATGGGAGCGACTGCAAAACCAGAACTCCAGAACTCTCGAGCAAATACAGACCCAGAGTAGCAAATACAGACCCAGAGTTTAGCTGGCACAAAACACAAGGACACAGACAAAGACACAGATGCTATCTCACCTCCAAGTGGGTCTTCGGAGATGAGGGTGGTCGCTGATCCCGGACAAGCCCCCAAATGAAAGACCCCCCGAGCGGGGAGACCCTCACTCAAGTCTCGGGATGATGCAACCCCCCAAGAACTCACGTGAGACCGTCCTTGCTGTAATAAACATGAGGTTTATTGATAGGAACCAGTGCACTGGGGTCGAGACTCATATCCCATGCAGGGGCAGTGGAGTTCGACCCTGAGAGGCTGAGAGAAAGGGTATTTAAAGGGAGAAACCACAACCCAAGGGGGCAGGGATGGCGTCATTGGAAAATGTCGAGAATACCAGTGAAATATCACAAGGAGGAGCTTCCTATTTCTCAAGATTGTTCTCTAAGGGCCTTATCTTAAGTCCTTTTTTTAGTTCCTGGGAGAGCAGGCTCAAGAAATGTGACCTTTTACTTACAGGTAGAGGGCAGGGTCTGGAATTTGAGGTATTTAGGGCTTTTTTAAACTTCTGACTTCTTAGCTGCATTTTTTATTCTTTCAAAAGAAAGAGAGGAGAGAGGAGAAGAAGCTGGATGGGAACATGTGAAGAGAGATAGGGGAGGGGAAGAAAAAGGGAAAGGGGTCAGGGAAAGTACAGGGGTTAGAGAGTCAGAGAACATAAGAGAGGCCAAAGAGTCCCTTTTATAGCAAGCCAGGCCTACCTGGCTGTTGATAGGTAACTGCTGGGTGGAGTGTAGAATGAATGCCAACATTAACAATAATTCTGGTACAAATGCAAATGTCTGCATCGAGTTCTCAAAAAATCCTTTGATGGTCCATTTGTTCAGACACAACCTGGTTCCCAACATTTTTTGCCTCAGGACTCA
>NC_046165.1:31088536-31099524 GCF_011064425.1 Rattus rattus | reverse complement strand
TTTTACTTTGAGCCCAATTAAGCCAAGCTCTACTCAAATTATTAAAACTATTCAATCTTTTTTATTAGCTATACTTTAAGAGGTATACCCATTATTGTCATTGCATCTTTTATGTCAAAAATAGAAATTGTAGGAGGACCTGAGACGTGCTCTAGAAGTGTCATTAGCTGATTTTCCAGAGGACAGGTCCAATCCCCAGCACACACATGACAGCTCACCACCATCTGTAAACTCAGTTCTGGGTTCAGGCGCCTGCTGCTGGATACACAAGGATAAGCACACGGTGGTAAACCCTTACATGCAAACACAACACCTATAGATATAAACAAGTAAATACAAGTTGTGGGGACATATGTTATCTCTGCTTCTTTTTTAGTTTCAACAGAACATCTGTTATTGACTGCCTTTGCCTACAGACCTGAAGCCCTTATTCTCTGGATATTCACAGAATACACCCAGAGTAGCTGGAGTGTACCTGTGCTGTGACCAAAGCAAAGCAGTCGACCAGTAGCTTTGCTGCTTCAGGTGAGAATAACTCAACAGTGCAAGCAATGAAAGAACCCAGCCCTTGGGCACATCTCTACAGGATCTGTATTGCCTTAGGGTAACTGTGAGAATTAAAGGAACTAACATATTTGAAAAACCATTCTGGAAACAGTTTGTAAAGCTCTGGATAACTGTCCCCCAGGTAGCTTTTCCAATCAGGAATCATTTTCCTAGACAGAGAACAGCACTGGCTGTTGGTCTGGATCAAGGTTCAGCCCTCACCAGCTGTGGTAGTGGATTAGTTACTGGGTCACCTGACCTGTTGTGGGATAACCACACTTGTTCTGTAGGATTCACACACACACACACACACACACACACACACACACACACACACACACACGCTGAGATTTCTTTGCTCTGTATATGAAGCATGTGCATGTATATGTGTGTGTGTGCGCACCTATATGAGTACAGACATGTGCATTCCATGGTGCACATGAGGAGGCCAGAGAGCAACCTCAGTTGTTGATGCTCAGCAGCCATCTTGATTGACACACGATCTTTGGTTTGCTGGTGGGTAGACCAGCTGGACAGGAGCCTCCTCTCTTGCCGTATTTCTGTTGCTGGGATAAAACACTGTGACCAAAAACAACTCAGGAAGGAAAGGATTCAGCTCACTGCTTCATATCACAATCTATTGAAGGAGGGCAGGGCAGGAAGTCAAGGCAGGGGCCTGCAGACAGGCACTGAAGCAGAGATCATGGAGGATCACTGCTCACTGGATTGTACCCTGTAACTTGTTCAACCTACTTTCTTATACAGCTCAGGATCACTTGCCCAGGGTGGTGCCACCCACAATGGTCTGGGACCTTCCCTATCAATGACTAACTAAGTAGTGTTCCACAGATTTGCCTACAGCAGTTTGAAAAATTGGAGTTCTGTCTTCTCAGGTAACTCTACCTCAGTGATTCTCAAACTGTGGGTCATAACCTCTTTAGAGGTCACACATTAGATAACCTGTATATCAGATATTTAGATTATGATTCATAACAGTAACAAAATAACAGTTATGAAGTTATAGTGAAATAATTTTATGGTTGGGGTCACCACAGCATGAGGAACTTTATTAAAGGGTTGTAGCATTCGGAAGGTTGAAAACCACATTCTAACTTTCTGAGTCTACCACAAATCCAAACAGACACTACAGGAATACATGGGTTACAGAAGTCCCTCACCATTAGCTTTCTGTGAGCTCTGGAGAGTCGAACTCAGATCCCCAAACTTTCATAGAACTTTTGCACATGGAGCCATTTCCCCAGCCCACTTGAGTGATTTTGAGCAGAAAATCCAAAATGCTGCACAATCTAAAACATTTGAGCATTAAATTCATGCTTAATTAATTCATGCTGGAATCCAAAATAGTGTGGCTGTTTCAAAATGCATAAAATGAAACCTTCAGACCACAGATTATGAAACATACATCTCATGAAAACTGAGGCTGTTATACTTGGAGGTTTTTGTTCTACCACGTCTCATGGGTGTGCACATATTCCACATTCTGGGGAAAAACAAAAGGTTTTCCAAACAATTTGGAGTAAGTGTGTATTCATGCACCTGTTAGGGTGTGAGCATGTGTGCATGTGTGTGGGCATGTGTATGTGTATACCACAGAACCCAGTGCTTAGTCTCACAAATTAACATCAGTATTGTTACTAATACTGCTTTCACTTATTGTTAGTGCCTAGTGACTATAGCAAATTATCAGGAGTCTGATCTCCTCAGGAGACTTCATGTTAGTACAAGGCAGCAGTCTGCAAAACAGTGTTCCAAGGACATCATTTTTCTTTTCCTGTTTCTTTTTTGCCTTTCTTCTTTCTTTCTTTCTTTCTTTCTTTCTTTCTTTCTTTCGTTTGTTTGTTTTGTTTTTGCATTTGAAGACAAGATCATAGACAAGACTGGCCTTAAACTCAGAGATCCACTTGCCGCTGCCTCCCAAGTGCTGGGATAAAAAGATGAGCCAACACTGACAGGCATCTAAGGACCTCTTAATACTCTGAAAAATTACTAAGGCCCCGAACAACTTGTATTGAAATGGATAGTATCTGAATCTATATCTATCATATCATATAGTAAACCTAGGAAGTTTATAAAATGTAGTTGTAGGGTGTGGGGAGATGGCTTAGTTAGCGAAGTGCTTGCCATGCAAATATGAGGACGAGAGTTTGAATCCCCAACATCCTTGTAAAACAACAAGGTGACAACAGAAACATTTTCTCAGTGACTGCTGAGCCCACCTTGGGGCACTCTCTCAAATGAATGCTCTTTTTATATTCAGAATATTTTTAATTTCATGCATATGTATGAGTGTGCACACACATACACACATACATATACACACACAGACATGTACACACATGATTCGAAAATGCACATGAAGGATGGAGAAAACAAGCTCCCATGAGTTAACTTCTGACTTCTACATGTGGGCTGTGATGCCTCTAACCCTAAACTTATAAATAAATAAATAAATATAATTTTAATTTAAAAGTATAATGTTTCTTTTAATTATACAGGGACCATTCCTTTATCAAGTATTCTTGCATGGTTGGAGTTTTGGTTGGAATTACATTTCACCACACTCCTCTCTGAGGAAAAAATTAACTAATATATAGCACATCTGTGAAATGTTTGGTTCTAAATCAATTTAAGGTTGTGGTCTGAGTCGTAGCCATTTGGTAGATATGGGACCTCATCCTACCTACCTCATCCAGCACCCTGTAGCTGAGTGAGATACACAATGAGAAAAACATCCTATGCATCTGCACAGACTGTAAGGGAGAAGAATGATTAAGGCTAATGGAGAGCTTGGCAGATTAAAGGGGCACCTCCTGCTGAGCAAATGATACACAAGTTAATTATCAAGTGTTTATAATATCCCAGAACCTGTGCTTGAAGCCATCTTCACTCCATCTCATTCCGGCTTGAGAATCATGGAAAGCAGGCACAGTGACTTTCCATAAAACTAGGAAAACTGGATGTAGATGTCTCCATCTTCCCTGAAAGCCACGACTCTGAAGAGAGGATTCTAACCTGGATGCTTAGACCTTTAGGCACCATCTCAAAGAGACTCCTAAAAAGGGTGATATTTAAGCTGACTTGAAGGACAGTGCTGTTTGGCTGTTTAACGCATTTCTAGGTTTGTAAAATGAAGACAATGACTGTTGACCCACAAGTCTTTTGGAAGAAGAACATGAAAATGTTAAAAGCCATAGGACTGTGCCAGGGAAGTGAAGGGTCTAAGTGGTCACAGTCACCACTATTACTGCTGGCATCGTGAAGCAGGAATGAGAGAGACGGTGTCCATACAGCAGTGACAGGTGAGAGGTGAGTCTAATGGAAGTCAAGTTCCTCATGCTCTGGATTGAAATAACCAAGACACTGACTGCTGTAGAGATTGGAGGCAGAGGCTAAGGAGATTCCTTCTAGGAATGTGCGTCTTTTCTGAGAGATGTTCCTGGTGGCCTTCAGTGCTCTTAACCACAGTTACTCCTACTGATAATGATTTCTGAAGTTTGTGTCCCATGAGGGTCAATGTGTTTCATTGTGGATTTAGAATCTAGTAGGCATGGGAGGTCTAATGCTGTAAGAAAGAGTATCCAGCCCCAAAATCGTGGTCTGGGGTTGTTCTGATTTAGGTAGCAATGTGACCTGAAGGGCAGCAGAGAGAGTCATGATTTGAGCCAAGTCACAGAGCTCTGAGGAAATTACAAGAACCCAGGTGGCATTAAGGCAGAGAGGGAGGCTGGACATAGGTAAGCACAGGTCTATCTTTAGGGTACCTACTACTCCCACCTTATATAGTCTACCTTAAGCAAAAGACTAATTCACGTGAGATGGCCAGGACTTTTATCTGATTACCTCTTACTTTTAATGATCATATTTCCTGTCTTTCTACTTCTACTCAAAACCCCACTTCACTGGTGTGTCCATGTGTCTGCTAATTACCTTTAAGCAAACTAATAGTAGTGGACAGAAGCAAGAGAGGACTGAATAAAGCATGCATATGAGGACACTAACTAAAGATTTTGTGTGGGTTTGAGGGGCCAAGTAGGAGAATGCTAGAGAGTGAGGCAGAAGTGGGTGGGTGGGTGGGGGAGCTTCCTCATCAAAGCAGGGGGCATGGGGCTAGGAGGATAGGACGGGGGTTTGTGGAGGGGAAACCAGGAAGAGAGATAACATTTGAAATGTGCATAAAGAAACCAATATAAAAGTAAAAAATGAAATAAAAAGAATTTGTGTGAGGAAGCCTGGGGTCTTTGATCTGAGAACGTAGGCCTTGAGGGAGTCAGTGTCCTGGGTCTCTCTGATGTCCCTCAGGCTCCTCTTTTCAGGCCCATCCACATCCAACTGCCACAGGGTGAGAATTCCAGGCTAAGACAAACAAAATAATGGAACTCCTTCCCTCTGAAAGCCTTTATCTTTATCTGCGGGATGATTTTTTTTCCTCTCCAACAGTACCGTGCTTACTATGGAGCCTTTAAACTTGTGGACAGAGCTGACGGAGACTTGGAAGACCTCCAAGCCTTGCGTTTTCTGTCTGTGATTTCCATTGTGGACCCCTGGATCTTCATCATTTTCAGGACTTCAGTATTCCGGATGTTATTTCACAAGGCTTTCACAAGACCTCTGATCTACAGAAACTGGTGCTGCCGTTCCTGGCGGACTAACATGGAATCCACTTTGTGAGGGCTTTGCATGTTCTGGCAAGCTGAAAATACAGCACACATTCGGACAAAGAACTGTGGTTGGAAAATCCTTACAATTGAAATCCTTAAAATTACCTCCCATGGGGAGCTAGAGAGATGCATCGGCCCTGAAGAGCATTTCCTTTTCTTCCAGAGGACTGGAGTTTGATCCCAGCACCCATATCAGGTGTCTCACAACCACTGTAACCCCAGCTCCAGGGGATCTGACACCACTGGGCTCCATAAACGCCTGCACTCATGTGCATATAACCATATGTGAGCACACACACACACACACACACACACACACACACAGAGAGAGAGAGAGAGAGAGAGAGAGAGACTTAAAAGTAATTTAAGTAAATTTAAAGTATCACCCAGAATTAAGTCATCTACTTTTGAAAGTAACCAATTTTACAATACGTTGTCACTCTGTCTCCATAAACCCTTTTGATCCATTAAAAAAATGTACTATTAACAGCCACTAAAATTTGTATGTTGTAAACAGTGTTAACAGTGTTATAGCAATGGTTTTAATTGCCTCCACATTTGTACCTGATAGTTCTAAATGTTTAGAGCAGTCTTAAGACCTATGGTTTTTACTGAAATACAGTAGAAACAACACTGTTTTACTGTTTGTAATTTTGCGGTGGGTGCTCTTGAACAAGCCTAGCAATGGCTCCCATGTTTTTACAGTGAAGCCTAACTTAGTTTGTATCATCATTGCTCCTTGTTGTTGTTGATTTGGTTTGGTTTTTTGGTTTGTTTTTGTCAAATGACCTAAGAATAATCTGAATTATAGATACATTTCAGAAGAGTGAATTGGGAAACTAGATCAGGTCAGGCATTTGGAGAGAGCATTTCAGAGGCTCACGGCCACAGGTGAAGGCTATAACTCCATGTAGTTAAATGAGGCAACATGTGAGTAGGACCAACAACTCAAAGTGGATAAAAGGAAACTGATCTTTTGAAGTCTGGTCTGGAGGCAGGGGTGTCGGGTCGGGGGGTGTGTGGTCAAAAACTTTCATGATGAGACTAAAATTTTCAATTCAGGAAACCATTTTCACATTGATGGATTCTTTGAAGAAGAGGATTTAAGTTTCTTGGGAGAACACTGGTGTGTGACTCACCAAAGAGCTGGATTATTTACCAATTTCAGCTGGGTGAACTCATAGGGCATTTAGCACAGTGAGAGGCCCACTCAGGATGTAACCTCTGTGGAGGGTGATGGCAGTGGTCCTCACACCTGCATAGTACAGCTTCAGTCAGCTGTTAGAAGAGGGAATAAAATGGTACCTGGGGCTCCTTTGAGCTCTGCTAGCAGAACCAGAGCACAGCGTGGCTCAGAAGGACACTGAGGGCACTGTAATTGCTCACTTATGAGATCTCAAGAGTCAGCAGCTCTATGTGTGGTCCAAAGAGACAGTGGAGCATGGGCTGCCCCTGCACTGGGAGAGAAGGTCCTAGCTCGAGATCACAGCAAGAGCCTTCAGCATTTCTAAACCAAGAGGTGGGGATAGGATAGAGTTTTTGAGTCCTTGAGCGTCCTGACCCTCAGATGCTGAACCAGTCTTAAGGTCTGCAGCTGGCAATCTCTTCCAAAGACAGGAGGAGCTCCCTCCTCCAGTTCAGCAGAAAACCAATTTCCTCAACTCTGGTTGGCCTGAAACCTCAGTGACAGTATTAACTTAACTAATGTATGAATGTATGTATGTATGTATGTATGTATGTATGTATGTATGTATAGCAAAACTGAAAAAGCCAAATTAGGAATAAAGGAAAGATAAATTGAGAGTACGACACAATTGAAAAATGTTCTTGGCTTTGGTTTAACTTGTGTTTCTATGTTTAATGTGAATGATGAATCTTTTTCTTCTGTTCTAAGTAGGTGAATCTTTTTGTGTCCTACTGCTAGAACGTATGCTATGGTAATTGTGTAGAGAATTTGATAAAGCACCAGATGAATCCATAAATGAAATTTTTAAAGATTTTTCAAAGAAAGCTGCTTTTTAATATAAAAGAAAAGCAAGTGATTTTGTTTCCATGAGCAAATAATTGCCAGCAATATTTTAATATCTAGTCATGCAAGTGTGGTTTTTCCAAAGTAGGTCTTAATATTACCTTAAACAAAATTTCCTAGACTTATCCAAGAGCTTAGTGCACTTTTTTTTTACCTGAAATGCTGATAAACTGCTCTGATGATAGCCATGTACCATCCACTGTGCAGGGATCCTCACTGGTTGATCAGTAAAGTATTAAATCCCCGACACAGACCTCATGCACAGCAGTTGGCTAGGTGCACTTTGCTCCTTGTCCACTAGAGGGAGACAAGCCTGAATGGTTTAATGCAAATGGAGATTCGCAGTAGCAATGTGCTCCTGCAGTGCTAAGATGTCCCCAGCAGAGCAAACCTGACTGAAGAACTTCTCAGGGAGCAGGTGTTTCCTTAAAGCACTGAGAATGGCTACATAGGACAACTGAAAACTGACAGCACGCTCAAAGACAGTGCACAGAAGAAGGAACACATATCATTGAGAAATGTAGAAAACAATGCAGCCTAATCACAGAAATACAGACACTGAATTAAATGATTGAGGGCCAAGTCAAACACTGTGACTAACAGGGAGGTTATTGAGATGTAAATGTTCATGATCCTCTGGGAAGTTTGTCAATTTCTACCTCCTTCCTTGATGGCAGCCATGCTACAGATACACTAAGAGGCTATAAAGATCTAAGGTGCCATTATTAGAATTACATTTTTTGAAAAAGAGATAAGGACTAAAGAAGCAAGACTTCTCATGATACAAACAGGATGCAAATTACTTACAGGTGTGACTAATAAATATGGACACACAAAAAAAACCTTGCAAAAATAAATCAAAGAAAGCATGAATCACAGTTGCTCTTGTCCACGATTCTTCATGTTTTACAAGATTTGAGAGGATAAGTATTCCTTTATACATGAAAGTGTATTTGAAAAAGTGTCTAGAACTAAACTGAGAAAATAGCAGGAAAAGGCAACCAGGGTGAGCTTTGTGTCGGAAGCATCAGAATGAGCAGAGGCAGGCAGGCATGAAGGAGGGCAGCAGGCTTAGGAGCTTCATCTTGTCCCAAGTGTGGGTTTCATGACCCAAATCTCACAGAGAAGGCGCTGCAAGAGTGGCAGTTTTCACACTGTGGAGTAATGGATGGGTCAGCAGTAGGAGCTAGAGTTCTGGCCGGCCCTGCCTGCTTACAACTGGAGGCTTTGAAATGAGGGCAGTCTGATAGATGGAGTTGGGGGCTCACATTGGGATGTGGACTCTGACCGGGGAGGGCAGGGGCATCAGGGAGCATGAGAGTATGTGTCACACCTGATACAGTGCTGCAGTCTTTGTACTGGACAAGGTAAGGAAGTAATGAATCTGTAAAGAGCCTGGCCCTGGTTTTTCATGCTATGAAACCAACCGAATCAGAGGGAGGGGTATTTTATGATTTATGTACTTGAAAGGGGACATAGAGACTCTATGTGCAGGGGCAGAGAAGCCTGGTTGCAAGATTCCCCTCAAAGATAAAAGTGAGTCAAATGCTCTGCCCTTTAAATGTAAACAAAAACTAGTGTTAGGCACAGCAGAATTCAAACCATTAAGTTTTAATGGTTGAAAGTCACTATGTGGCTATAGGATAGACCCAGGCATAAATACATCACAGCGTGATGTTTTTTGAACAAGCACCATGGGCAGCAGAATACAAAGGGGAAAGCAGAGAATCATGGGTAATCAAAGTGTTAATACTGTCACATATGACAGGAAGATGCAGGCACGATGGAACTGGATTCAGGTAGCAGGGAAAAAGGAAATAAGTGCAGAGGGGCTTTGGAAACAGAGCTTATGGGATCTACCATGTGACTCATGGAATCCACCATGTGACTCATTGTATCCACTCCGTGACTGGAGTCTGTGTCCTTTCAGTTCCATCGCAGTTGATCACTTTCTGTCTCTGAGATTCTGTGTTCCCATAAAATGCTTGTGAAAGGAAAGCACTGGGAAAGTAGTGTTTGTCTCTTTTCCCTACATTCCCAGGTTTCCTGGACAATAACTTACACCTCTTGGCTAAGATTCCTGTGGATTTGAAGAAGGTTAAGTAAAAACTAATCTGTCTTTCTTAGTTCTCTCTTGTTGTGATTAAATAACCTTATGAAAGCAACATTTGGGGACAGGATTTCCTTTGTTTTATAGGTAGAAAGTCAAGACGGCAGGAGCCTGAGAGCTGTTGTCCTGACTGCAGGCAGAGAGCAGGAGGAAGATGCTGGTCTTCAGGTCACTTCATCCCTCTTATCCAGTCCACTGTCCCAGTCAACATGGTGGGTGGGTCTCACACTCAATCAGTCAAATCAAAATAGTCCCTCACAGGCGTACCCAGAGACCAACCTAATCTAGTAATACCTTACATAATAGAGCTAATAGTCTAATAATCTTCCACATGTGTGCCTAGAGGTGTATCTCCAGGGCAATTCCAGGTGCTGTCACGTTGATGATCAACAAACGCTAACCACCATGCAAACTATGAAGACAAGTTCTTCATTTAGACTCAAGCCTACTTGCCATGTATTCCTAGAACTTCAGGAAAGTAGAAATTCCATAAATATCAAAACCTGAACAACCTCCTCACTTACCGGTCAGGCATGCTAGACCAACACTTCTGAAAGTAGGGTCTGGACAAGCAACAGTAGCTTCATCACCTGGAAATTATCAGAAATGTACATTTTAGCTCTACTAAGTCTATTCTCTGGATGAAGCCAATCGCTTTCTCTCATTGGACTGCCTGGAATGGATGCTTTCTCTTCCCAGAATGGCCTCCAGGTGCAGCAAAGCTAAGTTCACAGCTAATTGTGGTTGGGTGATTGGGGCTTCCTCTTCCTGCCTTTCACAATTGCCTGACTTGATGTAAGGAATCCACAGGTCCCATCTGTTATTGACAAGGGGAACATTCCAGTCTTGGGAAAAGCAAGGGTTCAGACATTAGTCTCAAGAGTCATCACAATGAAGGTAGCTAGAACTTACCATGCCCTGGCAAAGAATTTAAAAAAAATCAATAAAAGTTTAATTTTTGTTGTTATTTTGATTTACCAGAATGCTAAAACTAAGAAGGACGATCAAGCACCATTAAGAAAAATCAAGAGGTGGGGGTTGGGGATTTAGCTCAAGTGGTTGGGTGTTTGCCTAGGAAGCGCAAGGCCCTGTTCTGATCCCCACTCGGAACCAAAAAAAAAAAAATCTCCTCAGTCCAAGGTGATTTGGTTTTTGTACTTAGGATGCACCAGGAAGGTAATTGGAAAGAGGAGACAAAGTTAAAAGTTGCATAAACCAGTACACCTGTTACCAAGTGCTGCTATTTTAAGCTGTCTCCGTCACTTTTCTATTGCTGTGATAAGGCAGGTGACCAAGGCAGCTTATATAACAACATATTTAATTGGGGACTTACAGTTTCAGGGTTTTAGAGCGAGAACATTGGGTAGGAACAGCTGAAAACTCCCATCTTGATCTGGAAGTAGACAAAGAGCTGACTGGGAACGGTGGGGACTGAAGAATTAAAAAATTAATAATAAGCCGCCTAACTACCCCAAAAGAAGAAGTGGGGTCTGTAAGAGCTTGAACTTTTCACCCTCCCCTGCTGTACAATGGTTCCCGGAACATTTCTTGCATGAAAGTTTCCTGGAACAGCCATAATGACTCCATAGCCCGCCACAATGTTCCAACGGCCCTGTAAAATGTC
>NC_046165.1:31077294-31088436 GCF_011064425.1 Rattus rattus | reverse complement strand
GCCTTCCATCTGTGTCTGGAACATTTTTTCTGGCCTCTAGTAGGATTCTGTATCTCCTGTAACAGCTACTAACAAGCCTCTCAAGTGGAATGGCGAGAAAACAAGAGTCCAGAAAACAGAGGTCCGCCGAACAGGACAAATAGCATTCAGTCACACAGAAAGACAATCAAAAGATTAACAGACGAAAAATAGAAGTGCGTACAAAAACAAAAAACAAGCGGCCGCCGCGAGATCACCACAAAACCGAACTAATTTAGAAGGGAGCTTACAACGACAGATGAAGGAGAGCAGATTCCACATCACTCTTCCTTCTCAACCACAGACAGATGAATGACAGCAGATCAAAAATAATGGTTAAGTCAAAGGTGCCTTCTGGAGGCCAGCCAATATCAAACGCTGGCCACTCCAAGGAGCAAAAAGTCTGCCACGGTACAAATTGTGTGCTCTAGCAGTCCAGTGGTCTAAAGTCAAACTCAGGAGTCTCATCGTCAAAGTCACAAGTAACACAAAACAAAGACCTAAAACACACAAAGACCACTCTAGAAATACAGACAGCTGGGAGGACAGGTCTCTTCTCCAATCCAGGAGAATCAATTGGCACCCAGACGGCTCAGTCTAGAGATCCTGAACTGGCACCCAGACGGAATCTCCCAGGCGTCCCCTGGGGTTCCCCAGACCTCCTGGGACGTCTCCCAGGGCAGCACAATCGGTGAGCCCCTGGCACGTCTACCACTCACACTCGAGTCTCTCCTGAAACACAAGCCTCCCTTCTCAGCCCGAGATGGGAGCGACTGCAAAACCAGAACTCCAGAACTCGCGAGCAAATACAGACCCAGAGTAGCAAATACAGACCCAGAGTTTAGCCGGCACAAAACACAAGGACACAGACAAAGACACAGATGCTCTCTCACCTCCAAGTGGGTCTTCGGAGACGAGGGTGGTCGCTGATCCCGGACAAGCCCCCAAATGAAAGACCCCCGGAGCGGGGAGACCCTCATTCAAGTCTCGGGATGATGCGACCCCCCAAGAACTCACGTGAGACCGTCCTTGCTGTAATAAACATGAGGTTTATTGATAGGAACCAGTGCACTGGGTTCGAGACTCATAGCCCACACAGGGGCAGTGGAGTTCGACCCTGAGAGGCTGGGAGAAAGGGTATTTAAAGGGAGAAACCACAACCCAAGGGGGCAGAGATGGCGTCATTGGAAAGTGTCGAGAATATCAGTGAAATATCACAAGGAGGAGCTTCCTGTTTCTCAAGATTGTTCTCTAAGGGCCTTATCTTAAGTCCTTTTTTTAGTTCCTGGGAGAGCAGGCTCAAGAAATGTGATCTTTTACCTACAGGTAGAGGGCAGGGTCTGGAATTTGAGGTATTTAGGGCTTTTTTAAACTTCTGACTTCTTAGCTGCATTTTTTATTCTTTCAAAAGAAAGAGAGGAGAGAGGAGAAGAAGCTGGATGGGAACATGTGAAGAGAGATGGGGGAGGGGAAGAAAAAGGGAAAGGGGTCAGGGAAAGCAAAGGGGTTAGAGAGTCAGAGAACATAAGGGAGGCCAAAGAGTCCCTTTTATAGCAAGCCGGGTCTACCTGGCTGTTGCTAGGTAACTGCTGGGTGGAGTGTAGAATGAATGCCAACATTAACAATAATTCTGGTACAAATGCAAATGTCTGCATCGAGTTCTCAAAAAATCCTTTGATGGTCCATTTGTTCAGACACAACCTGGTTCCCAACCTTTTTTGCCTCAGGACTCACATTCTTAGAAACTTGCTAGCTTGCTGAAGACTTGGCCTGCTGCTCCTGCTGAATGGCCTGCTTCTGCCTTCCAAGGATTTTAAGGCTTCAAACGTCCCCAGCGTTCCCAGTCAGCTCTTTGTCTACTTCCAGATCAAGATGGGAGTTTTCAGCTGTTCCTACCCAATGTTCTCACTCTAAAACTCTGAAACTGTAAGTCCCCAATTAAATATGTTGTTGTATAAGGTGCCTTGGTCACCTGCCTTATCACAGCAATAGAAAAGTTACGAACACAGCTTAAAATAGCAGTAGTTGGTAACAGGTGTACTGGCTTTTGCAACTTTTAACTTTGTCTCCTCTTTCCAATTACCTTCCTGGTGCATCCTAAGTATGAAACCATCACCAAACTTCACGAGCTTGACTGACGAGAGATTTCTTGATTTTCTTAATGGTGCTTGATCGTCCTTCTTAGTTTTAGCATTCTGGTAATCAAAATAACAAAAAAATTAAGCTTATTGATTTTTTTTTAAATTCTTTGCCAGGGCATGGTAAGTTCTAGCTACCTTCATTGTGATGACTCTTGAGACTAATGTCTGAACCCTTGCTTTTCCCAAGACTGGAATGTTCCCCTTGTCAACAACAGATGGGACCTGTGGATTCCTTACATCAAGTCAGGCAATTGTGAAAGGCAGGAAGAGGAAGCCCCAATCACCCAACCACAGTTAGCTGTGAGTTTAGCTTTGCTCCACCTGGAGGCCATTCTGGGAAGAGAAAGCATCCATTCCAGGCCGTCCAATGAGAGAAAGCGATTGGCTTCATCCAGAGAATAGACTTAGTAGAGCTAAAATGTGCATTTCTGATAATTTCCAGGTGATGAAGCTCCTGTTGCTTGTCCAGGCCACAGTTTCAGAAGTGTTGGTCTAGCATGCATGAGGAGGTTGTTCAGGTTTTGGTATTTATGGAATTTCTACTTTCCTGAACTTCTAGGAATACATGGTAAGTAGGCTTGAGTCTAAATGAAGAACTTGTCCTCACAGTTTGCATGGTGGTTAGTGTTTGTTGATAGACGACTTGACAGCACCTGGAATCCCCCTGGAGACACACCTCTAGGCACACATGTGGAAGATTATTAGACTATTAGCTCTATTTTATAAGGTATTACTAGATTAGGTTGGCCTCTGGGTACGCCTATGAGGGACTATTTTGATTTGACTGATTGAAGTGGGAAGACCCACCCACCATGGTTGACTGGGACAGTGGACTGGATAAGAGGGATGAAGTGACCTGAAGACCAGCATCTTCCTCTGCTCTCTGCCTGCAGTCAGTACAACAGCTCTCCAGCTCCTGCTGTCTTGACTTTCCAACTGTAAAACAAAGGAAATTCTCTCCCCAAATGTTGCTTTCATACGGTTATTTAATCACAGCAAAAGAGAACTAAGAAAGACAGATTAGTTTTTACTTAACCTTCTTCAAATCCACAGGAGGATTAGCCATGAGGTGTAAGTTATTGTCCAGGAAAACTGGGAATGTAGGGAGAAGAGACAAACACTACTTTCCCAGTGCTTTCCTTTCACAAGCATTTTATGGGAACACAGAATCTCAGAGACAGAAAGTGATCAACTGCGATGGAACTGAAAGGACACAGACTCCAGTCACGGAGTGGATACAATGAGTAACATGGTGGATCCCATGAGTCACATGGTAGATCCCATAAGCTCTGCTTCCAAAGCCCCCCTGCACTTATTTCCTTTTTCCTTGCTACCTGAATCCAGTTCCTGCTTGCATCTTCCTGCCATGTGTGACAGTATTAACACTATGATTTCCTGTGATTCTCTGCTTCCCCCTTTGTATTCTGCTGGCCATGGTACTTGCTCAAAAAACATCACGCTGTGATGAATTTGTGCTTGGGTCTATCCTATAGCCACGTAGTGAATTTCAACCATTAAAACTTAATGGTTTGAATTCTGCTGTGCCTAACATTAGCTTTTGTTTACATTTAAAGGGCAGAGACTTTGACTCACTTTTATCTTTGAGGGGAGGCTTGCAACCAGGCTTCTCTGCCCCTGCACATAGAGTCTCTGTGTCCCCTCTCAAGTGCATGAATCATAAAATACCCCTCCCTCTGATCCAGTAGACTCCATAGCAGGAAAATCCAGGATCAGATCCTTTACAGATTCCTTAGGTAGGTCCTTACCTTGTCCAGTACAAAGACTGCAGCACTGTATCAGGTGTGACACATGCTCTCATGCTCCCTGGTGCCCCTGCCCTCCCCAGTCACAGTCCACATCCCAGGGTGAGCCCCAACTCCATCCATCAGACTGCCCTCATTTCAAAGCCTCCAGTTACAAGCAGGCAGGGCCTGCCAGAACTCTAGCTCCTACTGCTGACCCACCCATTACTCCCCAGTGTGGAAACTGCCACTCTTGCAGCGCCTTCTCTGTGAGGTTTGGGTCATGAATCCACACTTGGGACAAGATGAAGCTCCTAAGCCTGCTGCCCTCCTTCATGCCTGCCTGCCTCTGCTCATTCTGATGCCTCAGACCCAAAGCTCACCCTGGGTGCCTTTTCCTCCTATTTTCTCAGTTTAGTTCTAGACACTTTTTCAAATACACTTTCCTGTAAAAGGAATACTTATCCTCTCAAATCTTGCAAAACATAAAGAATTGTGGACAAGAGCAACTGTGATTCATGCTTTCTTTGATTTATTTTTGCAAGGTTTTTTGTGTGTGTCCATATTTATTAGTCACACCCGTAAGTAATTTGCATCCTGTTTTTATCATGAGAAGTCTTGCTTCTTTAGTCCTTATCTCTTTTTCAAAAAATGTAATTCTAATAATGGCACCTTAGATCTTTTTAGGCTCTTAGTGTATCTGTAGCAAGGCTGCTATCAAGGAAAGATGTAGAAATTGACAAACTTCCCAGAGGATCATGAACATTTACATCTCAATAACCTCCTTGTAGGCCACAGTGTTTTGTTTGACCCTCTGTCATTTAATTCATCCTTCGCATTTCTGTGATTAGGCTGCATGGTTTTCTACATTTCTTAAGGATATGTGTTCCTTCTTCTGTGCAGTCTTTGAACGTCCTTTCAGTTTTCAGTTGTCCTGTGTAGCCATTTTCAGTGCTTTAAGGAAACACCTGCTCCCTGAGAAGTTCTTCAGTCAGGTTTGCTCTGCTGGGGACATCTTAGCCCTGCAGGAGCACATTGCTACTGAGAAGCTCCATTTGCATTACAACCATTGAGTCTTGTCTCCTCCAGTGGACAAGGAGCAAAGTACACCCAGCCAACTGCTGTGCATGAGGTCTGTGTCAGGGATTTAATACTTCACGGATCAACCAGTGAGGATCCCTGCCCAGTGGACGGTACATGGCCATTATCAGAGCAGTTTACCAGCATTTCATGTAAAAAAGTGCACTAAGCTCTTGGATAAGTTTTGGAAATTTTGTTTAAGGTAATATTAAGACCTACTTTGGAAAAACCACACTTGCATGACTAGAGATTAAAATATTGCTGGCAATTATTTGCTCATGGAAACAAAATCACTTGCTTTTCTTTTATATTAAAAAGCAGCTTTCTTTGAAAAATCTTTAAAAATTTCATTTATGGATTCATCTGGTGCTTTATCAAATTCTCTAGACAATTACCATAGCATACGTTCTAGCAGTAGGACACAAAAAGATTCACCTTTCAGACCAAAAGAAAAAGATTTGTCATTCACATTAAACATAGAAACACAAGTTAAACCAAAGCCAAGAACATTTTTCAATTGTGTCGTACTCTCAATTTATCTTTCCTTTATTCCTAATTTGGCTTTTTCAGTTTTGCTATACATACATGCATACATACATACATACATACATTAATACATTAAGTTAATACTATCTCGAGGTTTCAGAGTTGAGGAAATTGGTTTTCTGCTGAGCTGGAAGAGGGAGCTCCTCCTGTCTTTGGAAGAGATTGCCGGCTGCAGACCTTAAGACCGGTTCAGCATCTGAGTGTCAGGATGCTCAAGGACTCAAAAACTCTATCTTACCCCCATCTCTTGATTTAGAAATGCTGAAAGCTCTTGCTGTGATCTCTAGCTAGAACCTTCTCTCCCAGTGCAGGGGCAGCCCATGCTCCACTTTCTCTTTGGACCACACATAGTGTTGCTGACCCTTGAGATCTCATAAGTGAGCAATTACAGTGCCCTCAGTGTCCTTCTGAGCCATGCTGTGCTCTGGTTCTGCTATCAGAGGTCATAGGAGCCCCAGGTACCTTTTATTCCCTCCTCTAACAGAAGACCGGAGCTGTACTATGCAGCTGTGAGGACCATTGCCATCACCCTCCACAGAGGTTACATCCTGAGTGGGCCTCTCACTGTGCTAAATGCCCTATGAGTTCACACAGCTGAAATTGGTAAATAATCCAGCTCTTTGGTGAGTCACACACCAGTGTTCTCCCAAGAAACTTAAATCCTCTGCCTCAAAGAATCCATCAATGTGAAAATGGTTCCCTGAATTGAAAATTTTAGTCTCATCATGAAAGTTTTTGACCACCCCCCACCACCCGCCATCCCTGCCTCCAGACCAGACTTCAAAAGATCAGTTTCCTTTTTTCCACTTTGAGTTGTTGGTCCTACTCACATCCTGCCTCATTTAACTACATGGAGTTGTAGCCTTCACCTGTGGCCGTGAACCTCTGAAATGCTCTCTCCAAATGCTCTCTCCAAATGCTCGGCCTGATCTAGTTTCCCAACTCATTTTTCTGAAATGTATTTATAATTCAGATTATTCTTAGGTCATTTGACAAAAACAAACAAAAAAACCAAACCAAACCAACAACAACAAGAAGCTATGATGATACAAACTAAGTTAGGCTTCACTGTAAAAACATGTGAGCCATTGCTAGGCTTGTTCAAGAGCACCCACTGCAAAATGACAAACAGTGAAACAGTATTGTTTCTACTGTATTTCAATAAAAACCATAGGTCTTAAGACTGCTCTAAACATTTAGAACTATCAGGTACAAATGTTGAGACAATTAAAATCATTGCTATAAAACTGTTAACACTGTTTACAACATACAAATTTTAGTGGCTGTTAATAGTACATTTTTTTAATGGACCAAAAGGGTTTATGGAGACAGAGTGACAGCACATTGTTAAGTTGGTTACTTTCAAAAGTAGATGACTTAATTCTGGGTGATACTTTAAATTTACTTTAAATTACTTTTAAGTCTCTCTCTCTCTCCCTCTCTGTCTCTGTCTCTGTCTCTGTCTCTCTCTTTCTGTGTGTGTGTGTGTGTGTGTGTGTGTGTGTGTGTGCTCACATATGGTTACATGCACATGAGTGCAGTGTTTATGGAGCCCAGTGGTGTCAGATCCCTTGGAGCTGGGGTTACAGAGGTTGTGAGGCACCTGATATGGGTGCTGGGATCAAACTCCAGTCCTCTGGAAGAAAAGGAAATGCTCTTCAGGGCCGATGCATCTCTCTAGCTCCCCACGGGAGGTATTTTTTAACGATTTCAATTGTAAGGATTTTCAACCACGGTTCTTTGTCCAAATGTGTGCTGTATTTTCAGCTTGCCAGAACATGCAAAGCCCTCACAAAGTGGATTCCATGTTAGTCCGCCAGGAACGGCAGCACCAGTTTCTGTAGATCAGAGGTCTTGTGAAAGCCTTGTGAAATAACATCCGGAATACTGAAGTCCTGAAAATGATGAAGATCCAGGGGTCCACGATGGAAATCACAGACAGAAAGCGCAAGGCTTGGAGGTCTTCCAAGTCTCTGTCAGCTCTGTCCACAAGTTTAAAGGCTCCATGGTAAGCACGGTACTGTTGGGGAGGAAAAATCATCCCACAGATAAAGATAAAGGCTTTCAGAGGGAAGGAGTTCCATTATTTTGTTTGTCTTAGCCTGGAATTCTCACCCTATGGCAGTTGGATGTGGATGGGCCTGAAAAGAGGAGCCTGAGGGACATCAGGGAGACCCAGGACACTGACTCCCTCAAGGCCTGCATTCTCAGATCAAAGACCCCAGGCTTCCTCACACAGATTCTTTTTATTTCATTTTTTACTTTTATATTGGTTTCTTTATGCACATTTCAAATGTTATCTCTCTTCCTGGTTTCCCCTCCACAAACCCCCGTCCTATCCTCCTAGCCCCATGCCCCCTGCTTTGATGAGGATGCTCCCCCACCCACCCCCCACTTCTGCCTCCCTCTCTAGGATTCTCCTACTTGGCCCCTCAAACCCACACAAAATCTTTAGCTGGTGTCCTCATATGCATGCTTTATTCATGTCCTGTCTAGTTTCTATCCACTATTATTAGTTTGCTTATAAGTAATTAGCAGACACATGGACACACCAGTAAAATGGGGTTTTGAGTAGAAGTCGAAAGACAGGAAATATGATCATTAAAAGGTAAGAGGTAATCAGATAAAAGTCCTGGCCATCTCAAGTGAATTAGTCTTTTGCTTAAGGTAGACTATATAAGGTGGGAGTAGGAGGTACCCTAAAGATAGACCGTGCTTACCTGTGTCCAGCCTCCCTCTCTGCCTTAATGCCACCTGGGTCCCTGTAATTTCCTCAGGGCTCTGTGACGTGCCTCAAATCATGACTCTCTCTGCTGCCCTTCAGGTCACATTGCTACCGAGATCAGAACAACCCCAGACCACGATTTTGGGGCTGGATACTCTTTCTTACAGCATTAGACCTCCCATGCCTACTGGATTCTAAATCCACAATGAAACAAATTGACCCTAATGGGACACAAACATCAGAAATCATTATCAGTAGGAGTAACTGTGGTTAAGAGCACTGAAGGCCACCAGGAACATCTCTCAGAAAAGACGCACATTCCTAGAAGGAATCTCCTTAGCCTCTGCCTCCAATCTCCACAGCAGTCAGTGTCTTGGTTATTTCAATCCAGAGCATGAGGAACTTGACTTCCATTAGACTCACCTCTCACCTGTCACTGCTGTATGGACACCGTCTCTCTCATTCCTGCTTCACGATGCCAGCAGTAATAGTGGTGACTGTGACCACTTAGACCCTTCACTTCCCTGCCACAGTCCTATGGCTTTTAAGGTTTTCATGTTCTTCTTACAAAAGACTTGTGGGTAAACAGTCATTGTCTTCATTTTACAAACCTAGAAATGCGTTAGACAGCCAAACAGCACTGTCCTTCAAGTCAGCTTAAATGTCACCCTTTTTAGGAGTCTCTTCGAGATGGTGCCTAAAGGTCTAAGCGTCCAGGTTAGAATCCTCTCTTCAGAGTCGTGGCTTTCAGGGAAGATGGAGACATCTACATCCAGTTTTCCTAGTTTTATGGGAAAGTCACTGTGCCTGCTTTCCATGATTCTCAAGCCGGAATGCGATGGAGTGAGGATGGCTTCAAGCACAGGTTCTGGGACATTATAAACACTTGATAATTAACTCGTGTATCATTTGCTCAGCAGGAGGTGCCCCTTTAATCTGCCAAGCTCTCCTTTAGCCTTAATTATTCTTCTCCCTTACAGTCTGTGCAGATGCATAGGATGCTTTTCTCATTGTGTATCTCACTCAGCTACAGTGTGCTGGATGAGGTAGGTAGGATGAGGTCCCATATCTACCAAATGGCTATGACTCAGACCACGACCTTAAATTGATTTAGAACCAAACATTTCACAGATGTGCTATATATTAGTTAATTTTGTCCTCAGAGAGGAGTGTGGTGAAATGTAATTCCAACCAAACTTCTAACCATGCAAGAATGCTTGATAAAGGAATGTGTCTTTAATAATTAAAAGAAACATTATACTTTAAAAATAAAATCATATTTATTTATTTATAAAGTTTAGGGTTAGAGGCATCACAGCACACATGTAGAAGTCAGAAGTTAACTCATAGGAGCTTATTTTCTCCCTCCTTCATGTGCATTTTCGAATCATGTGTGTACATGTCTGTGTGTGTATATGTATGTGTGTATGTGTGTGCACACTCATACATATGCATGAAATTAAAAATATTCTGAATATAAAAAGAGCATTCATTTGAGAGAGTGCCCCAAGGTGGGTTCAGCAGTCACTGAGAAAATGTTTCTGTTGTCACCTTGTTGTTTTACAAGGATGTTGGGGATTCAAACTCTCGTCCTCATATTTGATTGGCAAGCACTTCGCTAACTAATCCATCTCCCCACACCCTACAACTACATTTTATAAACTTCCTAGGTTTACTATATGATATGATAGATATAGATTCAGATACTATCCATTTCAATACAAGTTGTTTGGGGCCTTAGTAATTTTTCAGAGTATTAAGAGGTCCTTAGATGCCTGGCAGTGTTGGCTCATCGTTTTATCCCAGCACTCAGGAGGCAGAGGCAAGTGGATCTCTGAGTTTAAGGCCAGCCTGGTCTATGACCTTGTCTTCAAATGCAAAAAAACAAAAAACAAGAAAGAAAGAAAGAAAAAAAGAAAGAAAGAAGAAAGAAAGAAGAAAGAAAGAAAGAAAGAAAGAAAGAAAGAAAGAAAGGAAGAAAGAAAGAAAGAAAGAAAGAAAGAAAGAAAGAAAGAAAGAAAGAAAGAAAAAGAAGAAACAGCTAAAGAAAAAAGAGGTCCTTAGAACACAGGTTTGCAGACTGCTGCCTTGTACTAACATGAAGTCTCCTGAGGAGATCCGTCTCCTGATAATTTGCTATAGTCACTAGGCACTAATAATAAATGAGACCCACTGTTAGTAACAATGCTGATGGTAATTTGTGAGGCTAAGCACTGGGTTCTGTGGTATACATATACACAAGCGCACAGGCATGCACATATACTCACGCACTCACTGGTGCATAAATACACACTTGCTCCAAATTGTTTGCAACGAATAAACCTTTTGTTTTTTCCCAGAATGTGGAATATGTGCATACCCATGAGACGTGGTAAAACAAAAACCTCCAAGTATAACAGCCACAGTTTTCATGAGATGTATGTTTGATACATCTGTGGTCTGAAGGTTTCATTTTATACATTTTGAAACAGACACACTATTTTGGATTCCAGCATGAATTAATGCTGAATTAATTAGCATGAATTTAATGCTCAAATGTTTTAGGATTGTGCAGCATTTTGGATTTTCTGTTCAAAATCCTCAAGTGGGCTGGGAAATGGCTCCATGTGCAAAAGTTCTATGAAAGCTTGGGATCTGAGTTCAACTCTCCAGAGCTCACAGAAAGCTAATGGTGAGCACTTCTGTAACCCACGTGTTCCTGTAGTGTCGGTTTGGATTTGTGGTAGACTCAAAAAGTTAGAATGTGGTTTTCAACCTTCCTAATGCTACAACCCTTTAATTATTTCATAATAACTTCATAACCGTTATTTTGTTACTGTTACGAATCATAATCTAAATATCTGATATACAGGTTATCTAATGTGTGACCTCTAAAGAGGTCATGACCCAC
>NC_046165.1:31023424-31077194 GCF_011064425.1 Rattus rattus | reverse complement strand
AAACAAAAACCTCCAAGTATAACAGCCTCAATTTTCATGAGATGTATGTTTCATTATCTGTGGTCTGAAGGTTTCATTTTATACATTTTGAAACAGACACACTATTTTGGATTCCAGCATGAATTAATGCTGAATTAATTAAGCATGAATTTAATGCTCAAAATGTTTTAGATTGTGCAGCATTTTTGGATTTTCTGTTCGAAATCACTCAAGTGGGCTGGGGAAATGGCTCCATGTGCAAAAGTTCTATGAAAGTTTGGGCATCTGAGTTCAACTCTCCAGAGCTCACAGAAAGCTAATGGTGAGCACTTCTGTAACCCACGTGTTCCTGTAGTGTCCGTTTGGATTTGTGGTAGACTCAAAAGTTAGAATGTGGTTTTCAACCTTCCTAATGCTACAACCTTTTTAATTATGACCCCAACCATAAAATAATTTCATCATAACTTCAACTGTTATTTTGTTACTGTTATGAATCATAATCTAAATATCTGATAAACAGGTTATCTAATGTGTGACCTCTAAAGAGGTTATGACCCACAGTTTGAGAATCACTGAGGTAGAGTTACCTGAGAAGACAGAAATTCAATTTTTCAAACTGCTGTAGGCAAATCTGTGGAACATTACTTAGTTAGTCATTGATAGGGAAGGTCCCAGCCCATTGTGGGTGGCACCACCCTGGGCAAGTGATCCTGAGCTGTATAAGAAAGTAGGTTGAACAAGCTACAGGGTACAAGTCAGTGAGCAGTGATCCTCCATGATCTCTGCTTCAGTGCGTGTCTGCAGGCCTCTGCCTTGACTTCCTGCCCTGCCTTCCTTCAATAGATTGTGATATGAAACTGTGAGCTGAATCCTTTCCTTCCTGAGTTGTTTTTGGTCACATTGTTTTATCCCAGCAACAGAAATACGGCAAGAGAGGAGGCTCCTGTCCAGCTGGTCTACACACCAGCAAACAAAAGATCGTGTGTCAACCAAGATGGCTGCTGAGTATCAACAACTGAGGTTGCTCTCTGGCCTCCTCATGTGCACCATGGATTGCACATGTCTGTATTCATATGCGTGCACACACATATACATACACATACTTTATACACAGAGCAAAGAAATCTCAGTGTGTGTGTGTGTGTGTGTGTGTGTGTGTGTGTGTGTGTGTTAATCCTACAGAACAAGTGTGGTTACCCCTAAACAGGTCAGGTCACCCAGTAACTAATCCACTACCACAGCTGGTGAGGGCTGAACCTTGACCCAGACCAACAGCCAGTGCTGTTCCTCTGTCTAGGGAATGATGGCTCCTGAGGGGAAAGCTACCTGGGGGACAGTTATCCAGAGCTTTACAAACGGTTTCACAGAATGGTTTTCAAATATGTTAGTTCCTTTAATTCTCACAGTTACCCTAAGGCAATACAGATCCTGTAGAGATATGCCCAAGGGCTGGGTTCTTTCATTGCTTGCACTGTTTGAGTTATTCTCACTGAAGCAGCCAAAGCTACTGGATGCGACTGCTTGCTTTGGTCACAGCACAGGTACACTCCAGCTACTCTGGAGGTGTTCTGTGAATATCCAGAGAATAAAGGCTTCAGGTCTATAGGCAAAGGCAGTCAATAACAGATGTTCTGTTGAAACTAAAAGAAGCAGAGATAGCATATGTCCCCACAACTTGTATTTACTTGTTTATATCTATAGGTGTTGTGTTTGCATGTAAGGGTTGTACCACACGTGTGCTTATCCTTGTGTATCCAGCAGCAGGCGTCTGAACCCAGAACTGGAGTTTACAGATGGTGGTGAGCTGTCATGTGTGTGTGCTGGGGATTGGACCCTGTCCTCTGGAAAATCAGCTAATGACAGCTTCTGAGCCACGTCTCCAGGTCCTCCTACAATTTCTATTTTTGACATAAAAGATGCAATAACAATAATGGGTATACCTCTTAAAGTATATAGCTAATAAAAAGATTGAATAGTTTTTAATAATTTGAGTAGAGCTTAGCTTAATTGGGCTCAAAGTAAAAAAATAAAACTATTCTGAATTTCAGGCTGCATCAAGAACAGCAAGGAGGGCAGAGGTGGCCGTGGGGTAGCATTTGGGAGCTGTTGGTCTAGTGTGGTTGTTCAACTGTGATCCCTACAGCAGCAGTTCCTCTGCCAACCCTCTCTACAGTCATTTCCTTGTAAGTTGGAACCCACAGGAGTAGGATTCCTTGCCATCTCATTGGCCAGGACATAAGAAAAGAAACCATAAGGACACGTGAGGAAGCAACTGGCCACCTGAAACCTCTCCTCCTCTGCTGCTCTTGTTTTGCTGCTGCCAACCACCTTCCCCCATCCCGGAGGCAGCTTCCACAACACAAGAGGTTTTCAGAACTAAATCTGTGTTTATCACTCACCTCTGTAATCCTCTTGGGATAAACTCAATCACTCCCTATCTTTCTTCTCTCTCCAGGCCAAACCACTGAGAGGAACTCCCTGATTAGTCTGTTTCCAACACCAGTAAATTAAAGGGCAGATCCAATGAAATAAAATAGTGCATAGCATTTGCAGGGGTGGATGGGGAGGAAATAGAGGACTAAGGTCTTGGGCACACAGATGACTGGGGACCTCCTGGAAGCAAAGCACAAAGGAGGGGGTGTCTGCTAACTGGAAAAGGTTTTGCTGAGGTCAGGAGACACCACGTGATTAATCTGTCTAATCTTTGTCTGACATTCCCTCTTCTCCTTCTTCACATGGACTCATACCTTATGACTGTGGATGGAATTCACACTCCTGAGGAGTTAAGCTCCAGTTCAAACCCTCCAGACACTGGATGCAACTCCTAGCCCTCCCCCTCTCCCCCACAACTTCCCACAGGGCTCTTGCCTGAGGTGGCCCAGTTTCTCAAACTTTCTTGCCCAGCAACTCACAATTAAAGGCAGGGAACACATGGTGAAGAGCACTGTCGTGAGAGCCAGCAGAACAAAGTGGTCCAGCTCCTCCAAAGGATTCGGGGACCCATGCCTGTAGTCTGAGCCTGACTGGGCGCGGTCCCTGGAGCAGCGGCGGGGATGGTGCCTCTGGCGCCTGTGCATGGCATAGAGGTTGGACATGGCACCCAGGTTGCACACCACAGTTGCGAGGACCAGCAGCGCCATGAGGCTGGAGTAGAGCACAGAGAAGCCTATTACCGAGAATGAGCGCTTCTTGTGGATCATCTGGATGAAGCACCAGGTACCTGGACAGTACTGCACGAACTTCCCAAAGCCAGCAAAGGGGAGCGCACAGAAAGCCAAAGAGAAGGCGCCTGCGACTGGCGCCACCAGCACTCCCCGGCGGGCGGTGATGTGCCTTTGGTAGAAGAAAGGGTGTCCCAGAGACAGCCAGCACTCTAGTGCCATAGCCAGTAGCTGTAAGGTCGAGGCTAACCCAAAGAAGGACATCAGGAAGGCGAAGGCTTCACATAACTGATTGCCTGAGGCAGGCAGCAGTTCCTTTAGGCTCCGATTTTGCGCGTAGGCAGCCAGGACCATCGGGCTGATCAGACACTTGCCCAGCAAGTCCGTGACTGTCAAGCCGCACACTAGCACATAAAAGACCGAGGGCGGCGGGGGCAGTGGCCCTGGCCGGCAGGACCCCAGCCCGGAGCGCGCCAGCAGCACCAGCGCCAGGAGGTTGCCCAGCAGCCCTGCACTGAAGAGCACACCACCCATTGTCGCTGAGGAGCCCCGTTCCACCCAGGTGGCTGCCTGACAGCGATAGGACTCATTCATAGCTAGTCCTTGCCACGTCTGCCTGGAGGGAAGGCTGCAGCCAGGACAGCTGTGAAGGGGCCCCAGGCTGCTCCGGGTGCAGTTAGGGCACAGAGGTTGTACAGCAGAGAAAGCTCCGCGAGCGGCTGGGTGTTGTTCACAGTCAACCCTCCCATCTATGCTCCTAGTCACACCCTTGAGGAGGGGAGGACTCTCCGCCCCTGTGAGTGTCCAGTGAGCCAGCTCTGCTAAGAACTCAGCCTGTTGCACAGGGTCCTAAGGACAGACAGAATCTGTACTCTGACTCCTAAAAGGAAAGGGGAAAGTACCCAGAGTGTCCAAGGCTGGTCCTCCAGAGGAGAGAGAGAGAACTGCAGAAATGGAGAGGGGAACCAAGTAGGAGCTAATGAGGGGAAGGAACACCAGGTGCTGGTGGTGGCCATGAACTCTGCAGATTAACCAAGCAGGGAGACCAAGAAAGGGCTATGATTTCCACCACTCTTGAGGCTTGACTCCAAATCTCTCTTAGATCGCTGCAATGTGGACATTAATGATGAGGTAAGGAAGCAGGGGCCTTGAAAAGTTAGGGCATCTGCTTGGGGTGACCAACTTAGGAAGTGGCAGAGTCAAATAGGAAGCAGGTGCTTCTTGGGTACCCCTGTCTGTTTCCATGGTTGCTGTCCCAAGAGGCAGCCCAAATTCCAGGGGCAGCTTTCTCTGCACATGGAAACCATGAGGTGATGAATAGGGTGTCAGACAGTGCACTGAGTGCCACACAGCACCATGTGTCTGGATGCCTGGTGCCTTTGGAAAACGGAGGCAAGACAGACTGTGCCTGGGAAGTTCTTCTGCTTGGTTGCCACAATTTTCTGTGTGTGTGTGTGTGTGTGTGTGTGTGTGTGTGTGTGTGTGTTTTCTTTGCCTTACTTTTTGTTTTTTTGTTTTGATTTGTTTTTTAGCTGATAGGTAGCTGCACTTTCCAATGCTGATTTGAAACCAGAACATCTTAGGGCCTTCCCTGTCCTTGTCTCTGACTACTGGAGAATATTCCATATTTCTGGCAGTGATTTCTTGTATCAAAGGGGTGGGGCAGAGTTAACTGGAATTTCTATATTTAACACTCCATATCCTTGGACAAAATCTGGCTTCCAGCTTGGAATTTTGGAGTGACAATTCGGTCCAAATTATGTAAGCAATATATTATTCCTCGCATACAGAGCTTCATTTGGGTGCTGTCTATTTGCTCTGATAGACAGAGACAGGGAGAAGGCCCTTAGCTTCATGTATGGAATCCTGCAAAGTGGACAGACAAGCTGCCCCCAGATGAAAGTCTGGCCAGCAATTCGGGCCACAGGGCAGGAAGAGTTCAAGCTTTGGAATTAGAGGGGACCTTGGGATTCTGGCTTAGTGATCCAACTTTAGTTGTTGAGAGGGGTTTAGTGTCCTTCTCTGTAGGGCATGGGACTGCTTTGACCTCACAATTGCTGTGAGGCTGAGAAAAATAAATAATGTGCTTGACACAGAATAATGGCAGTAAAAACTAACACTGGGGACCTTGTCTCTACTGGGCAACATCTAAGCCTTTCAGGGTGCACTGACTATGAAGGCTCTATGTAGGGTTAGCTTTGTGTCTTGTGTCTTCTTTCTCACCCCATCTCCTAGAAAATAATTTTAATTTAGACTAGTCCCATGTGCACACGATAGAGTGGAAGGGGAAGGAAGTTTCTATGACCAATGGCAGTGGAATCTGAGGGCGGGGTCTCTTCTCAAGACAAACTCATAGTTTATTTCAGTATCAGTAATTCACCATTCCCTGAGGTCCTGTTGTGCTATCTGGAGATGATCCAGTAAACTCAGTTGAGGAATTCTGTCAGGGCATTGCTTGGCCTGTTCCTGAAGGACACTCACTTGATTCTTGGTGCCTTTCTCTACTTCTCAGTAGTTGTGTTTGCCAAAAGTGCAGGGCAGAGGGAGTAGGGAGCCTAAACATGTGAATCACTTTTTAAAATCAATCAATTTCAAAGTGAGCTGTGGGACCCTGATGGAGGTTACACCAGTTGTGTTTCAAAGAATGAAGGTTTGAATGGATGCAATTACAGAAACCACAGGCTTCCTCCTGGTTAATTCAGCTGGCCTGGACCACGTGCTTTCCTGGAACATTTCCTGCCTGCTTTGCTGCTCTCCGCCCAGTCCTCAATACAACATCAAGTCATTTGTCCCTGATCCTAGGAACCCTACCAAATGACATCACTGTAGAACTAGGACATTACCATTTGTTCAAGCATCCAGTACCCTCTTGAGCTCCTCCTCCTGTGAGGCTGAGGAGAGTGCTGTTGGTTTCATATGCACTTACAACTAGAAAGGGAAGGCAAAATGTCACGTGACCTTTTACAATCTTATGTTTTTCTGTCAGCTTTCAGAGTAAGCAGGCCTAGCTTCTGTTTGCCTTAGAAATTTTAATGAGAATATCTCACACTAGAGACCACCTCCATGTCATCTCACGCAGCTCGTGAGTGGTCTACAGTGTCATTGTTGGGGAAGGTCTTGGGAGGTTTCCTGTGAGGACTGGGTCTCATCTTTCCTAGCCATGAAGCCTGTCATCTCTAGATCTCAGTTTTTTATAGTGAAGGGTCAATTGTCCTGAGCATGCTTTAGAAACTCTTGCAAAGATGGCTCACTGAGTAAAGGTGCTTGCCATGCAAGTCTGACAAGATGGGCTTACTGTGTGGAACGCACATAAAGGTGGGAGGAGAGGACTGACTGGACACACACGTGTGCTCTGACCTCCACACGCTCACATGGTGTGCTCTCCACACAGTAATAATATTATTTACTTAATTAAAAATACATAGAATGGTGGGGAGAGGTGGCATGTGCCTTTAATTCAAATGCTTAGAACATTTTTGTTTGTTTTGTTTGTTGTTGTTTTTTTAATTCCCCAGGCTAATTGCTGTGCACCTAGAATATGAATCCCATGCTCTGTAAGCCCCTTTAAGATGTTAGTCAATAATTTTATCCTTATCATAAATCATGACACTGAAGCTCCCATTATTCACGTTCAGATAAAGAAAAGAGACATACAGAAATTAAGCTCTTTGTACTCACATAACAAACCCATCATGAGTGTAGGGTGGCTTCCAAATCTTTGGATTCCCTAAGCTTCTACTTTGGAGAGGACAATTAGAAGTGATCATAAAAGTAAGGAACCTGCGGTTTCCATGATACACTCAGAAGCTGGAGCCACAGCCCTGTCTATAAATCACAAAGTGTCATCCCGTGTGTATCTGTGCCCAGTCAATATCTTGTGCTCTTGTCTGCCCCAATATCAATTTGGCATGTTTGGCTAAATTCGTTCCCATTTTAATTGTGTCTTTGTCTTCTCTATTCCAGCCCTGCTACAACCAGTTAATCCTGTATTGTGGCAAGAATCCAGATATGCACTAGTGAGCACACAGACAGACAGACAGACAGACAGACAGACACAGACAGACAGACAGACAGAGAGAGAGAGAGAGAGAGAGAGAGAGAGAGAGAGAGAGAGAGACAGAAACACAGAGACACAGAGAAAGACATGTGGAATTAGACAGTTTTGTTTTTAAATTGGGAAATTAAATTTTCCAGTGATTCTAGGTTTTGACCATTCTTCCCAGCTTTGTGTATCCTTGTGTGAGTCAACATAGGTTTCTCCATGTGCTAGGGACTATACTTGAAAAGGAAACCACAATTTCAATTTTCTTCTAGAGGTAGCTTAAGCCCTAGGGATCAGGATGAATTCTGAACTTGTCTTTGGGTGATGGCACTGAGCCATACATTGTCCCATCTTCAGGCTGTGGAGCCCCACTGATTCCTGACCCTTGTCAGCAGTTTGGCCCTGGCTGTCAAGAAGCTGTTGGAGGTGCAGTTGGTTGGGTCCAGGCAGAGCAGACACGGAGCTGGAGAGTAGGAGAGGATGTGTGGGATGTTTGCCTTGAACGGAACCCGGAGAAGGAAAGCTAGACTTACAGGGAACAGGAATTTGATCCTTCTCACAAAAGTCCTTCACTGGACACCTGGAAATGTCTCCTGGTGGCTACATTACTGCCTTTGATTTATCTGCCTGTAGCCTGATCTCAGAGAGATCTGTCTTCCTGTGTCCCAGCTATGCACACCATAGGGCCTTAATAAGTGTTTACTGAATGAATGAAGACTGCATGATGCCTTCTACTATTCTTCCATACCCTGAAGGAAAGACCGCAGGGAGCCAGCCCAGTCTGAAATGGTCAGAAGGCAGACACATCATAGGATGTAGCTTTAAAGACTGATGGTCTCTGGTCTTGTAGTTCTCCTCCTATACTGAATGCTCACTGATGGCTTCTGTAGGCTTAACAGTCTCTTGCTTATTCTGTGGCTGAAAACCTCTGCCCTCTTTTCTCTTTAACTCTCTGTGGCTTCTTTTTCTCTTTATAAATCTCTGTGTTTTATGAAATGCTGTATCTTTATTTTACAACTCTCTGTTACTGTTCTGTGCTTCATTAAGTGCTTCAGAAACTTGACTCTTTATTACTGTTCTCTGCTAAAAACTTAACACTTTCTTACTTGTGCTAAATAAGCCTTAATATCTGGTGATTTACCCATGCTGTTTAGCAGCAGGGATTCAGTAAAGGCTTTATTGCTAGTGCTCCTTTCTCTGGCCAGCCTGGGTAGTTAACTCCTTGTTAACCAGAGAGAAAGAAAGGAAAGGAAAAGAATCAAACTGCTAGATATAGGCAAATATGCACAGAAACTATGCATTCCTACATTCACACTCTGGCCAGGTGATCCTCTATCACAATCAACTCCACAAGTATTCATGCATGTTTACATATATACACATATACCTGCACATGTATGCACAGACAAAAAGACATAAACATTTGGATGGATGGATGGATGGATGGATGGATGGATGGATGGATGGATGGATGGATGGATAGGGCAGAGCTCCACAAGCCAAAAATTCAACCAACAACTTTATTTCTTTTCTCTGGCCTTTTTATACATTCTTAGACAATAAGTTCTTTAGGAAATTACCCCATAGATGAAATGTTAACAAACTGGGAGTTACATAAGGATTTTGATATTAAGTTCAAAGCAGTGTCTCATTCTATAAGCTCATTATAAGTTCAAAACAACAGTTTTCACATGACCTTGCCTTATCATAGTGCACACCTGTCACTTAATTCTTAGCCTAAATGTTTTTCCTTGAACACAGATTTGTCCCAAGTCTATTTCCCTTTATAGTGTAATTATGAATGCTCATTGTATTTCTTATTGCAACCTCTACTTACTGTTATGAACAGTGGGTATATTCTACTCTTGATTCTAATTTTTTTGCATCTTTCTAGCAACTAAGACCATCTCTAGAAACATTCTTCCTAAAATAATTTGAATCAATTTAGGAAATTCTATAGAATATTTATCTATATGAAGGTCTGCAGAAATCTACAAAAAAAGGTAGATCAACCTAGTGATTGGTATACATTTAATAATAGCAGGAAAAGCATATTAATACCAGAAATTGTTCCTCAAATAAAATTGTCTCAGCCTTTTATAATGGAGTAAATGTGTCATGGCTTTCCAGGGCGGAACCATCTCAGAAAGATCATTGCTAGGTTTTAGCTTCTCCTAGATGGCTCCTGATAAAAGACTATTTAAAGTCTTAAACAAATTGAAGCTCTTATTCTAAAAAGCAAAGATCTATGCAGCTATTAGGCACAGTCCATGTGAATAAATACAAGTTGTATGAAGATGCAAGTCTTGGATCCAACAGTATTTTAGATACCTGAAGGGAGCCCTAGAAGAAGAGTCAAATAACTAATCACTTTCTGTATCTGTGGTATGAGCTGATGTTAGTTTATGAAGTTTTTAAATTACATGCTTTATTTTCCTCAGGATAAATTCAGGAATAAACAATCGGAAGTTGTAAACACCTAATTCTCAGAATGAATGGTTATCACAAGGGAGAGAGGGGAAAAGAGGAGGGAGGAGAAATTACCTGTTTCTGTGATAATCTTGAATATAAACACGTACTGTATTGATTGGACACTATGTCCCAATCGTTCAACAACAAACAGTACACCCTAGCCAAGTTGATAAACATGGGAGGAAGAGAGGGTTGGCAGTAAGCGAAAGGATTTGGTGTGGAATCTCAGAGTGAATTAAACTCATAGGGGTGTTGTGGGTCTACACAGCAAGACATTGTGATCTTTGTCTTAAAACCCTCATGTTACCTCTTTTGCTTTTGGCAAAGCATTATTATGAACAACAATCAACATGACTACAATTTTGTAATTTTTCCCATTGTTGCGGACTTGAAAGCTGAGCTGAGCTGACCTGTTCTTTTATCTCGGTCTCTAGTTCTCAAGCTTCACCTTTCACAGCTGCAGAAGCTCATGGGCGGTGGAGGTTGGGACATTGCTTGGGATTGTAGCCCAGTGCAAACTACCTTGTGGGTTATAACAACAATAAGAAGAAGGGGAAATGTTGACTCATATGTTTGTTATGGCACAGTGAGAGAGAAACACTGATCTGTGTCATAAGGAACAGATCCAGTGACACTTCACACCCTGGAAGACAGGGAGCTGGGGAGCTGGGCCTTCTAATGGAGCTGGGACAGAGCTGGGGAGCTGGGTGACTTAACCTTATGGCAGAGACTGTCTTGTCATTTACCAGACCAGTTTCTCATCTTAGGCAGGCACAAGCTACATTTTCTGCTCTCCTGTGTAGTTATCTGCCATTTTATAGCTGAGTTCTAGCCTTCCCCTTGCTGTCTAGTCTCTGATCCATTTCTCTGCCCTGTCTGAACAGAGGCAATGGGAGGACCTAGAAAGAAATGACCCTGGAAACAATCTGGGCCTCAGAATGACAATGTGGGATGCTTACTGCCAACATGAGAGTATACATTTGGGTCATACATAAACTAAAATAACAACAAACAATCATGCCGTGTCATGCTGATGACCCTTTACAATTTATCTCAAGCACAATAGGGTGGTTGGGGTTGGTCTAATGAGTATGACTTTGTCAACTTCTATATCTTCTGCAAAAGAAGATGAGAAAGCTAGGCCTTTAATTAGACACAGACCACCTGGACTAAAACTATTGTTGTGTAGGGAAGAAAGGAGGGGACGGTGCTATGTGGTAGAGAATTAGCAGAATTGCCCACAGTACAAATGGCTCGGGTCTCACAGAGTGATCAGGAGAAAGGAGGGCTGAGTTTGTGGGATTTGCCATTAGGAAGTCACTGGTGGTTTGTGAGAGCGCAGTGTAGGGTACTTATCAGATTGCAGCACATGTAGGGGTGCAGCAACTGTGAGTCACCAGACACAGAGAATAATTTTGGATGTGAAAAGAAGAAATGAAAACATGAGAAACAAATTTTTTCAAACCTGGGAATAAATGTTCCTATTCTGAGGTTGACAGAAAGAAATGGAATGGGGCAGGAAGCATGGAGAGGCATTAATCATGGGGGTGGGGGTACCATGTTAAAATACCTTAAAGTTTTAGTATCAGTAGTCTCTACCAGTCAAGAACATGTGTCAAAATTCCAGAGTAACTTAAATAATCTCTCTCTCTCTCTCTCCCTCTCTCTCTCTAAATATATATATATACATATACATACATATATATATATACATTCACTATATATATACGACAGTGTGGTAATGTCAAATATATAGTGAATTCAAAGTAAGAAAAATATAAAATAGGTGGGACCCATAACATTTGTATGATAATATGTGTAAATATCTTATAGGATATATGTATATATCATATAAATGAACTACAGTTAATGTAGATTTTGAATTTGAAAAAACGGAAATCAAAAACAAAGAACTATTTTTCACCAACTAGAAGCACAGAATACACATTCAGTAAAATGAGTGCGAGGAATCTAGGAATCTGAGCACTTACAATGAGGTAAAAGTACAACATTTCCTACAATCTAACAAAAAGCTGGGGTCCCACCTTCCTTCATCTTCCCAGTTAATTTTCTCAACATGGCAAACACTATACCAAACAAGGCATTAATATTCTAACCTGTAGAGCCTGTATAAAGGACTACTATTTAAAGACTAAAATTTGACCTACCAGTTAACATTTTCAAGATATCGGGAAGAGAATGAAGCTAGTGCATCAGAGCGGGGAAGATGGCTCACTGGATAAGGTATTTGCCATGTAAGTGTGGGGACCAGAGTTTCAATAGGTCCAACAGCTCGCCTCTAACTCCACGCAAAGTTCAGGAAGCAGAGACTGGATCCTCGGGGCAAGATGGCTACCTAGACAATCAAAGGACAAGCTCCTAGGTCCACGGGAGACACCACCCTAGAAAATAAAGGAAGGAACCTAGCAACCAGCCCCTGTGAGTTGTCCTCTGTCTTCACATGCACATGTAACATGTGCATGCACACATCAATAAATGATCAGATACATAAATGAATAAACAATGTGATTTTTAAAAGGAAAGAAAGTCTACTCAGCTAGTCAGTTGCTCTTGGTGATGTAGAGTCACAGGACAGCAGAGGCTCTTCAGAGCAATCATTAATTACGTAATGATATTTTCAGCCCATATCCTCAGAAGCTCTAATATCAGTACACACCGACCTTGCAAGTTCATAAGCAGTAACAATTCAATGAAGTGAGAATAAAAACCAAAAACTAAAAACACAGTGAAGAACTATTAAATCTGTGCTGTGGAGCACACAGGGGATTGAGCCATTAGACTAATAGATCTATGTCTCTGAAATTGAAAATTCATGATAAATAGGAAAGAAAATAATAATGTTGGTGGTGATACTTTATGTAAGAAGTAGATGTTGGTATTTTCCTCTGGATAGAACAGATATCTCATAAAATATTATGATTCCCCAAATGATGAGATGCTCAGAGTAACTTTTATTCTAGTATTTTTAGAATACTTTATTACATGAGTGTCTGAGACGTTTCAGATCCCTAAACAATAGGGGTATGTGTGTACGCTAATGAGATGACTGGTGACAGCCGTCAAAGGCATGAATTAGAGATGAGAGTCTCAGTATACAAACAGGTTTTCCCTCCAATCACCCTCTAACTGAGTTGTAGACAGCTGTGGTTGGGCTCTCTTCCCTGTGATCCGAATGGAGACTTGGACTTCCTCAAAGAGCCATGAGCAAGCATCCACTAGCAGCCATGCCTGGGGACTCTTGGCCCAAGTGATCAATCCTTGAGAGAGAATAATTAGTGTCAGCTGTTGGGAACTTGCCCAGACTCAGTTCTTTGGAAATGAAGAACAGGGTGACTTTGTTAACCCTGGAGGAAGAAGAGAAAATGAAGGGGCAAAGAAGTTTTCTCCTGGAAGCCTCTGGGCACAAACTGCAGCAGACAACTTAGGTACATAAGCCCGTGAGAGCAGACACAAGAGAGAGAACAAAAAGACCCAGGGCTGAGCATCACTACAGAGGGAAACTGGGAAACAAGGGAGAGCACACCAGTGCTGATGAGAGGGAAAACAAGGAAACGGAAAACCACTCAACAGCCACAGGCACTTAGAGACCTAAGTGCAGTTTAAGAAGATCTTCTGAAGTAAAATATCAAGTTTCAAGCAAACATGATTTAGCAGCTGCACCAAAGGAGAAGCAAATCACCCCTGAGGCCCAGATGTTTTCTTTGCTTATCAAGTTGTTTATCCAAAGGATCAGTTCCTTCTGGACATTATGGTTGGAATTTTCCTAGTGTCTTCCTACCTTCTATCCTGGGCTAATGAATTCAGTTTTGCAATCTTTATCTAAAAGCTCTCTGTGAGTCCCAGAGTATGTTGTGAAAGCTCCTTTCCCATTCCCAGGGTTTTAGAAAATTGGTTAAGCTCTGCAAACTTTTGGCAGGCAGTGCTGTGTGGATCTCAGGAGCCCTGTGCGTCAGGAAGGCTGGTGCACGAGCAATCTGGGGCCTTGGGTTCTGTACTTTCCTGGGGCTTTAGTCAAAGCCTCTCCTCATGCTCTGTCTCCTTGAAACTGTTGACTGATCCTTTATTAGAAAAGTTGGAACACAAATACACACACTCACACAGATGTAAAACGTGTATCATATCTACATCTATCCCTCTATCATCTAACTATCCCTCTGTCTGTCTGTCTGTCTGTCTATCTATCTATCTATCTATCTATCTATCTATCTACCTACCTATTTCTCACATAAGGAAAGTTTGCTCTCCAGCATCCCAGAGCTCTGATGTGGGGTCTCTGGGATGTGATTGGATTGTGAAGGCCAGATTCATAAAACAATCCAATGATGGATTTGTAGTAGATGGGGTTTTGTGGCTTGGTGAAAACCTTAGGGAAAAGGCTACATGGTGGAATCATATTTCTGAAAGCAAGGCCTATTCACCATTTGTCCTGGGCTGCAGTGTGCAGGACAGCTATTTATCTCTCCACTGTCTTTCCTTAGATGATTCTCTCGCTCTGTAGCTCCATCTCCTGATGGACACTAACTTTCCTTTAAGTCAGGACTGAAGTGTGACTTAGAAAAGCCAGCAGAGTTACTCTGTGCTTTGTCACATGAAGCTACTACTGATTCTTTACAGAAATACAGATCACGTATTTTTCTGTCAGCCAGGGGACTCCTCCTACCATGACTGTGTCTACAAGGAGATGGAACATTGTTCCAGGCATCTCTGAATGCCTAACATAGACCCTGGCCTGTAAGAAGCGGTCTACACATAGTAAATTCTTAAATGAAGACTCTACAGGGGAGGGGAAAAGCCTACAGCAACCAATGAGGAGAAGGCAAAAAATGAAGTTGGTTAGAAATTTATTATATCTGATAACTGGGAGACATTCAGATAAAGATTAATCACTTTTTGTCAGGCCTAGGACTCAGACAATTCAAGTTCTGTAGACGCTGTCCTTGTCTTGAACAGATCCTGTGTAGATTTATTCTGGATTGGGATGGATTCAGTCAGCTTGTGGCAGGAAGGAGAAGCCACATCTAAGTGGCGGAAATGGAGACAGCAGAGTTAGTGAAGAGCTTAGAGAGATGTGAAAGGAGAACAGAGGCACTGCAGCCCTCAGACGCTAGCACCACATTCTTAATGCAGAACAAGCGCATAGGGGTGAGTGGGAACTTCAACAGCAAAGCTGAAGCTGTGGTCATTGACCTGGAAGAAGCTTCCAGAAAGAACTGGGACCTTTCGAGAGCCACTGCCCACCTGGAGACAGACAGGAGAGAACTGGAGGGATGAGTGTCCTGACCTCTGCCCTCACCATGTCCAACTCACAGCCATTTCTGTTGACCTAAACCAACGTGGACGATGTGGGCAGGGGAGCCTTTTCTACAGAGTCCGGGTCAGCCTTCAGGAGCATCGGATGGCAGGAAAGAGCAGCGATGGGTCTCATGCCAACCAGACTCCAGCACGAACTGCCCGATTCCTGCTGTCAGGGCTGTTTGCAGCCCCCCTGTGTTTCTTTTAATGCAGTGTATCTCTGTGTTTTTGTGTGTGTGTCTGTCTGTCTGTCTGTCTGTCTGTCTGTCTGTGTCTGTTTCTATGTCTGTGTGTCTGTGCGTGTTCACATATACATGGAACATGGGGAACACACATATGCATGTGCACGTGTGTACACGCGCCAGTGTACACAAACACACACACACACACACACACACACACACACACACACACACAAACTGATACTTCACTAGTTTGGGACCAATTAAATAGGCCATACAGTCTAGCCAGTGAGCACCACAGGTCTGCATTTCTCATCTACACTGGGATTACAGGTGTGCACATCCACATATGCTTTTCATTTTTTTTAAGATTTTGGTTTTTTTTATGTATATGAATAAATAGGCCATACTGTCTAGCCAGTGAGCACCAGAGGTCTGCATTTCTTATCCACACTGGGATTACAGGTGTGCACATCCACATAGGACTTTTCATTTAAACATGGGTTTTGGGGATCAAACTCATATCCTCATAGGTAATGATTGAATTATTTCCCCAGACCTGCACTGTGATCTGCAATCAGTGTTTCTAAAGTTTCAGGGTTTAAGCTGCTGCTCACTTAGTCCTAAACAATCTCTGAACATTAACTCAGGGCCCTTGACTTAGATGGAGAAGCAAAACCAAAATCCACTGTCAGGAGGGAAGTTTGGATGGTGGATCAGGAAGTTAGGAAGAATAAAGAGAATGAACCCTTGGGAGAGTGAGCTGGACAGGCAAAGGGGCTGATTCAAAAGTCCCAGCATAACAGAAGGGCACAGGGTGCTGCTGTGCTCTCACGAGGCCCATGGTGGTGGGTGAGATGTGAGTTATCGCACTCCAGACTCAGCACAGTGCTTATCTTTCCCCAGACAGTTTTCAGTCATCCCCACAATTTCTAAGTCTCTGCCTGTAGCCACCCTACCTCTCCTGACACAGGAACTGCTGCCTACTGGGCTGGTGGCTGAGGTTATCAGAAATAGACCTCGCTAGCCTCCACCTCCTTTCCTCAGATGCATACACACCCATCCTTGCTCCCAAGGTTTCCCCTCTCTTCTGAGCCTTTCCTCTCATCCTTGGTCACTTTACCTTCAGATTCAAAATGGCACTGCGCTCCCTCAGTTTTTTTTTTCTGCAACCCCGTGAGGGAGAGCACTAGTATAACGGGCCCCAAAGGTCATAAACACATCACTCATGTTCTTGCCCAGAGCATCGAAATCCTAGATAAATGTTTTATACCCATGGCTGCCTGTTCTCCTAGGTTAATGCTCTGAGTCTGGGTTTCTTCCCCCTCACAGCAAGTGTAGTTTGTACAGAGACTTCAGGGAGAGCAAATCCCTTTCTTTAAGGCTTTCTCTACCTGAGCCATGGATTCCTGAATAGATGGAACTGTAAACCACATCTTCCTTTCCTGTCTTTGCACCCTCCATGACTGGGCTCCTGGGTCTCCATGTGCCTGGAATTCTGGATTCCACACAGTATCTGCAACGTTGCTTAGTGTCCTCTCTGAAACTAATGTCTGGCTTCAGACCCTTGCAGACACTGCCTGTGTGTGCAACAGTGGGCAGTCACTTGATCGTAAGGAACCTGTTGAGTGAAAATGGAAAAGGTTCCTGCCCCTTTAGGCTGTGTGGACATCAAATGCATGGTGGCTGCAAAGCACTTTGTGGGCTGCCTAGGATTTTAAGAAGGGCCAAGAGATAGCCGACAATATTTTTATCTCTCTCCTCTTGCTGGTGATAAGTTTTCTTCCACCTACGCATCATTTCCTAGATGTGATAACTTGAATCTGAAACATCTCTCACAGGCTTTGTTTTTCTTTTGCAACTCAAAGTTTCCATGTGACCAAGACTACCCTTTTCAAGTACATGCTAATAAACTCTGAGTGGCTTTAGGAGGTAAGGCCTAATTCCAAAAGTCTTTCCCTGGGGCAGTCTTCTGCGGTACCTGAGCCCCTGTTCCCAGTGTTTCTGCTTCTTCCATGAGAACAGTCTCTGTCACGTGCTCCTACCACCAAGTTCTGAGCTGCTCTTCCTTTTCTCCCCCACGTTAATAGACTGAATCCTTTTCTCCCCCAGTTCTTCTGTCCAGCATTACGTCATAGCAACACAAGGGACCTAAGGAACTGGATACTGTGCTTTCTGTCTCGCTGACTTTAACCACACCATCTCCTCTTCCCAAATGCCCTTCACTTTTGTGTTCCCTTCTTGGGCCCCACTCACTTCTTCCCTTTCCCATGAGGCCTCCCTGGTACCTCAAGCCAAAGCTGTTCCATCTCAGTGAAGTCTCATAATCTTCTGCTGTCTCTTTTAGAATAACCTATTCTTTATTATATGAATTTAATTAAATGCTTTGTTTTCCTAACAAGATGTAGAATAGCTGCTTAAGTAGCGTCAGGACCAAGCATCCTAATCCATTTTCATTAAATTCATTGGTAATGTTTTTTCCAAGTCTGCAGATCATCTCCAGAGAACACTGATCAGGGGTCGCTTTCACAATCCACGAATAAAATTTTGTGGGAAAAGCAGAAGAGCGAGTCCCCAGATTCTTTATGTGTTTTAATGACAACAAAAGACTGGGGAAATCTATAGGAATCTGAGTGTGATGTGAACCATAGTACATCTATCCTCACAGAAGTTGGGTGTTAAACCAGCTTAGAAGGCTACTCAGGAGGAAACACTGAGTCCAGCCAGAGGTCAATAAACAATCCACAGACCGATGGATCAGTAGGAAACAAGGGAAGAAGGATAGTGGGACAGATCTTTAAGTCAGCATTTGCTAACCATGAGCAAGGGAATGAATTTGTCAGAGTGAACGCAGTCGTACAGGAATGAGAAGACGGCTCAGTATGTAAAGGTCCTGAGTCACACATTGAGCTGGTGTCCTTAAACTCTCCATTATTAATAAAGCAGGAACAACTGCAATTGGATGAACTTGCTTACATGGTCTGTACAGGGAGCCCTTCTCATTCTGCTCCTAAGTGTCATGGTGGCAAATTTTAACAGAGTTTTCTCTTCTGAGCTGTCAAGACACTGTCACATTTCTCTTACCACCTGGTATAGTCTCAACATAGTCTCTCCTCACCTCCTACAAAACCACTTGTTAAAATTTATGCCCCACTGTGGGGGACCCAGAGTGGAAACAGCTTACGATGTTTACAGATGAGGTTCTGGAAGGCAGTGTGGGTTAGATGACATCATCAGAGTGACTTTCTAGAGCCCCTTGCCTTCTGCACTAGTGTTTCCACGGAGTATTTACCAAGCTAGAGAACAAGAGAGCACATTGTTTGTTTATTTCCAATATGGCTATGAGTTCTTGTTTTAGATAGAGTCTCAAGTAGCCTGGGCTGGCCTCGTACCCACCATGTAGACAAGCATGACTTCGGGTCCCCAAAGCCATCCTAACATTTTTAACTCATTGTCAGAGCTACTTCTTGATTCCTAAGGTTAGTGAGCTTTTTAAGTTTCAAATTGTTTATCTGTAAATTCCCTTATATTAGTATGCAAAGATCATATCCTCTGGAAAGGGAATTTTGCTTCTTCCCACCACTGTATGTTGCTTTCTTTTTCCTGAACCTAAATTGTTAAATGGAGACAGCGATGGCGGTAGTCTGTCACAGTTCCTTCTCTAAAGCAAATACTGATTTGTCCCTGTGGAATAAAGTCTGGGATGAGTTTCTCTGGAAACACTTGATCCAGTTATGGAAGTCCTCATGAATTTTTTAAATCTTTCTTTCTTTTCTTTTCTTTAGAAACCATAAATGTGTGTCATCATTTATTAAATAATTTTTATATTTATGTTACACACAGATATGGCCAATATTGATGGACTCTTGGACACAGAAGAGCTGTTCTGTGTCTTTTCCTACAGTGCCCTGGACTCCGTTATTTCAAACACTGTATTATCTTGAGGCTAAGCAAGACAGTCATGTATGTGACTGTATTCATATTTTTTCCATCTTTATTAAATTGGGTGTTTCTTATTTACATTTCAAATGTTATTCCTTTTCCCAGTTTCCAGGCCAGCATCCCCCTAACCCCTCCCCCTCCCCTTCTATATGGTTGGTCCCCTCCCCACCCTCCCCTCATTACTGCCCTCCCCTCAAGAATCACATCCACTGGGGGTGCAGTCTTGGCAGGACCCAGGGCTTCCCCGTCCACTGGTGCCCTTACTAGGCTATTCATTGCTACCTATGCAGTTGGAGCCCAGGGTCAGTCCATTGTATAGTCTTTGGGTCGTGGCTTAGTCCCTGGAAGCTCTGGTTGGTTGGCATTGTTGTTCATATGGGGTCTCAAGCCCCTTCAAGCTCTTTCGGTCCTTTCTCTGATTCCTTCAATGTGGGTCCCGTTCTCAGTTCAGTGGTTTGCTGTTGGCATTCGCCTCTGTATTTGCTGTATTCTGGCTGTGTCTCTCAGGAGAGATCTACATCCGGCTCCTGTCTGCCTGCACTTCTTTGCTTCATCCATCTTATCTAGTTTGGTGGCTGTATATGTATGGGCCACATGTGGGGCAGGCTCTGAATGGGCGTTCCTTCAGCCTCTGTTCTATACTTTGCTTCCCTATCCCCTCCCAAGGGTATTCTTGTTCCCCTTTTAAAGAAGGAGTGCAGCATCTGCATTTTGGTCGTCCTTCTTGATTTTCATGTGTTCTGTGCCTCTAGAGTAATTCGAGCATTTGGGCTGATATCCACTTATCAATGAGTGCATACCATGTGTGTTTTTCTGTGATTGGGTTACCTCACTCAGGATGATGTTTTCCAGTTCCTTCCATTTGCCTATGAATTTCACAAAGTCATTGTATTCTTATTTTCTAATATGTGCTCTCCTAGTATGGCTTTCTTCATTTAATTCATTCTTTCCCATGCACAATGGAACAGTGGGGAGGATTCCTTTGCTCATTATTGTTAAGTCTCAATCTCCCCAAAATGACACTCTAGGCCCAGCTCAGGTTGACCTTTGACAGGGTGGAAGGATGGCTAAGAGACAGACAAAACTTATGCTCAGCATTGCTCAGAAACCAGTGAAGACTTCTGTTGTCAGGGGCAACAGCTATATCTCTCCCTCTGGCATTGGGGCACCAAATCCCTATCAGCGCACACCTGAAGTTCACATCAAAGCTGCCCTCTTGGCTTTTCACTTCCCCACTGGGACTGTAAACTTCCAAGATGTTCAGCCTGCACGCCCCTCCTTCAAAGGCTGTACAGACCTGTATTCAGATCTGTTCCTGAAATAGTTATAAGGGCTGAAACCCAGAGCGGCCTAGTGTCCTGTCAGTAGAGGGATGGTAAAGTAATGTGAAGTGTATACAAAATATGCTTTATCCATAAAAAACAATTGAATTAGCATTTGTGTTAAAACAAGTGAATTTCATGTTTTATGAAATAACTGGCTGAAAAAGGCAAACATTGCATGTGTCCATTTATATTCAGAATCTGAATTAAAACATACACCACATATCACACATACACCAAATAAATTGTTGATTATTGCACATACTCCTCCTCCAACAAATAAGTGCGCTCTCTCTCTCAGTCTCTCAGTCTCTCAGTCTCTCTCTTCTCTTCTCTTCTCTTCTCTTCTCTTCTCTTCTCTTCTCCTCTCCCCCCAACCCCCGCCCCACTGTTATGGTCTCCCATGACTTACATTTGAAAGGGGACTTGAAGTGACATGTTGAGTCTCCCAATTCATGTGGTCTGAGGAAAACAGCAGCAAACTGGGGTCATGCTGTGAGGAGAAGGTTCCCTGTGTTTGGTTTTGTGAGACCTGATTAGAAGATGACAGAGTAGCACAGAGGGAGTGGGTTCTCTCCTGATGAAAACAGCTCTGATTTGTGCAGTTAGGAACCTTGTTAAGGTAAAGACTGAAAACAAAGGTTTCTGGAGCGGTCTGCACTTCCAGGTGACATACAGGCTACTGGGCTACTGCAGGAGATTGTCTCTGTCTTCCTCCCTTTTCTCAATACAGAAAGAGAGGAAAAGAATTTGGTTATAGTACCTAAGATTCAGTGTTTTCTTGCAAAGTGCCACAGATCTGCTCACATTCCATTGTATGAAGCTCTAAGAGACAGGGAAGCAAGGGGAATGTGTATTTCTAGTCCTCTATGAAGGACTGGCCAGTTATCTCTGGGTAAGCAGGGAATTTTAATGTCTCATTCAGGGCCTTAGAATTCTCCCAGTGCAATCAATAAACACTAAGCTTAAATGGACCCAGAAGAACCAAACACCATTTTGTGTAATCCATTGTGAGTTACTCTCTCAGAAATGCAGGGAGGACTCCTCCCTTGCCTGAGGATAAATGGCTCTTCAGGAACCTTATTTAATTGTTTCCGTATTCCTGAGGTGTGGGTAATTTTTTAAGTGCATTGGATTTAAAATGCATCTGAGAGTGTAGATTATGTATCAGCTCTCTAGATATGTTGAATAAAAGGTGTGTCCTTGTTCAAATAGGCCAGTTCAATAGAAAATACTTATATCAGATTTCTATTTCATGCTGCATGAAGTGACCGATAAATGAACCAGTGCCTGCTTCCCTGGAAAACAAATGAGCTTAAAACAAACTGAAATCTTGTTTGCTTCAAGAGAAGACTTGAGATTTTGGGTTTTGCAGTCAAATGGATAGAACTAGAAAATATTATCCTGAGTGAGGTAATTCAGACTCAAAATGACATGCATGGTATATGCTCACTAATGTGTGGATATTAGCCAAAAAGGACAGAACACCCAGGACACATTCCTGAGTTTCTTATTGCAGCCATTCGGATTGGCGTACCTTCTCTGAGCCACCGTACTAGAGAACCAACCTGGTTCTCTAACAGTGCACCATCTTGGTTTGCTTTAAAGACCTATTAAAAATATATGGCAAGCAACATTCTATTGATTCTATTGTATATATTCTATTGTATATATTTGCATTCATTTGTCCATGAATGGTGCTTTTATTTTCGAGGCTTCAATTCTATTCCACTAATCAACCTGTCTACCTCTGTACCAATGCCACGCAGTTTTTATCACTACTGAACTCGAGGAGATAAACATGGGAAAGGCCCAAAGTGAAGATGCTTTAATCCCCCTTGTGATGGAGAAAAAAGCAGTCATGGGAGGCAGAGGGAGGGAACAGCCTGAGTGAGAGAGAGGAAAGGGAGGAGAAAGGGGGAAGATGATCAGGTATTGTGGGGAGGACAAGAGAGTAGCCTTGAGGGTCAGCAGAATACACGGAAATATTCAACCTCAGTGGGCGGCAGGAGAGAGGACTCTCTAGAATGAAAGAGAGACCTGGGAGGTGAGAGATTCTCAGGACTCAGAGGGAGGGACCTTAGATGAAATTCCCAGCAGTGGGGAGAGGGACCTTGTGGAGTCCATCTCCAGTAGAAAGACAGGGCATCAAGAGGAGGGATGGGGCTGCCATTCCACAGTCAAACGCTCTGACAGCATTGCTCCTGTCTCAGGGAACTGCAGGGACAAAACCAGAGAAGAAACTGAGGGAATGTAGGCCCAGGGGCCTGCCCAAATTGGGAGCCATCTCAAGGGGAGGCTCCAAGGCCTGACACTATCACTGATGCTATGGGGCGCTTATAGACAGGAGCCTAGAATACCTGTCATCTTAGTGGCCCAACAGGCAGCTGACTGAGACAGAGGCAGATGCTTATACCCAACCAATGGACTGAAGTCTGGGGTCCATGATTGAATTAATGAAAGGCTGGCAGAAGCTGAGGAGAAGCCTTACCAGCAGTCTCAACCAACCCGGGCCCCTGAGATCTCTCAGACACTGAGCCACCAGCAGGCAGCATACATTAAGTGGTCTGAGGCCCTGGACACATATACAGCCAAGGCCTGCCTGTTCTGGCCTTGGTAAGAGAAGATGCGCCTAAACCTGGAGAGACTTGCGGCTCCAAGGAGTTGACAGATCTGGATGTGTTAAGGGGGAGAGGGGGGATGTTAGGGACCTCTTCTTGGAGACAGGGGGGAGGAGGAATGGGATGAGGAACAGTGGAAGGGCAGACATGACCGGACTGTAAAAAAAAGAAATAAAAAATTGTCAGTGTGAAATTCTCAAAAAATTATCTTAAAATGTGTGCTTGTGTATGTGTGCATGTGTGTGCACATGTGCATATATGTTTTGCATATGTGTGTGTGCTTGTGGACATGTATGTGTGTGTGTGTGTGTGTGTGTGTGTGTGTGTGTGTGTGTATGTGTGTGATTGCTAATGTTGTTGGTAACCTTGACACATCCCTAGGAAGAGGTAACTTCAATTTAATAATAGATGTGGTCAGCCTGGTCTGTGGACCCTATACCTGAGATGCATTGTCTTCCTTACTAAGTGATGGAGAAGCTCTCATCTCACTGTGAGTGATGTCATCCCTAGGTAGGCGAACCCAAGCTATGTAAAGAAAGCTACCTGAGGAAGACTGAAGAAGCAAGCCAGTAAGTAGCATTTCTTCATGGCCTCTTGTTTCTATTCTAAGGTGTGTTTAGGGTTGACTTCAGAGCACAAGGGGTGTGTGTGTGTGTGTGTGTGTGTGTGTGTGTGTGTGTGTGTGTGTGTGTGTGTGTATACACATAAGTATCTGTAAATACAGATACATATACACATACGTACCCATAAAAGGACTAGGCAGATGAAACAGTGGATAAGGCACTTGCTGTGCAAGCATGAAGACCAGAGGTCAAACCCCTAGTAGGAACATAAATGCAAAGTGGACACTCGGGAAGCGGAGACTGGATACATGAACAAGGTGGCTGACCAGACTGGACGAATCAGTGAGTTTTGGACTCAAATAAGAGAGACTGCCTGAATATATAAGTGCAACCTGATTAGGGCATACACCTGGCATTGATCTCTGACCTCCACATAATGCTCACAGAAGTTCAGACATGTCTGTATACACACACACACATACACACACACACACACACACACACACACACACACACACACAGGTTCACTCATGCACACATGCTCACACACAAACCCCGCACTGCTTTAGGCATTGGGAAGGTTGTCCTGAGAATCCTCAGCCCCCAGCATGAATGACTGGATGCCTTTCTGCAATGTGCCCTGGTGTAACTTTTTTGTTGTAGAAAATATTTAATCTCAAATTGGAGTTTCTACCCTGCCTTTGATCATTCAGTTCCTAGATGAAAGACACAACCTTTACATTAATAATAATAATAATAATAACAATAACAACAATAATCATAATTTGCAACAAAATTAATCTTAAATTTTTATCAATTTACAATGATATATACTAAAAGAACTTAATCAATATATATAAAATTCTGGGCCAATGTATGAAATATAACCTCATTTCTGCATCAAAATATAAACATCTCTACCAAGGTAAGATTACGGCTATAAAATGGTGGGGATTTTTTGGTGGCGATTAGGAGTATATTCAATAATCTACCCCTATTTGTCTACATTTTAAATATCTCTATATCCCCCCTTCTTCTTCTCAACCCTTTCCCTTTATCTGAGAAAGAAAGGAGGGGAGTGAAAAGGAAAGGTAAGATGGAAATCCCCAAGTCTATGTTTCTTGTTTAGTTTCCTCCCTGTCCAAGACTATCATTATTTGTAAATCCCATAAATGACAACACATGTATAATTTATAAAATGACCAAAATTATACACCCCAATATAAGGGACTGGGATGACTGTCTTTATATAATTGCTTCTTGCTGAATTGGGGTGAAGAATTCCTGTTTGGAGCCTCAAAATAAACTTAGAAAAATGGTTAAGTGAAAAGAAAGCTAGCTGGCATCATTTGTCTTCCAGTCTCTAGGTGCTGAGAAGTTCAGGGCTTAAGCGAAGTCCTGATTGGAACAGTCTGGAAGGTTGTATGGAATTAAAAGTCCTTCCTAAAGCTGTTCTAGAAGCAAGTCTCTGGAAACAGCATCGGTTTGAGGTCTGATAGATCAGGGAGCTGTAACAGCAGTTCTCAGCGTCTCAGCATTCCCAAGGTCGAATCCTGTCAGAGCTGTTTGCTTGGTCTTCCATTCTGTAATGTATAAATCTTACAAGCAGTACATAGCACTACGAAGACAGTCATAAGGAATGTGAGGATGCACACACCAGCCAAGGATGTTTGTGATCTTGAGCAGGTGAAGGAACACTGTCTCTCTTCAGAAGTTACTTTGAACACGTAATCAAACTGCAGTGTAAATCTCCCTTCATGCCATCGGAAAGGATAGTATGTAATAGGTCCTAAGAACTCTGAAGACAACAAGATTTAGTGGTCATGTAAGCTGAAGTTCTGGCTGGAGACATATCTATGTCCCAGTCAGTTTCAGAGCTGTTTCAATAGAGGGTTTAATAGTACACACCACCAGTGCACTTGGTTCTATTCATTTATTCCTGTCTGTACTCGAGATCTTCAGGGAGGGGTCTCCTTTCATCAAATCTGATCCTGATAACTTTGGAAGGAGTTCAAAGCCTTTTCCTCTTTTCTGTTAACACAAATTTAAAGTCTTTTCCCCAAGATATCATGTCCTTGGTCCAGCAATCCAAGATCCTCAAAAGTAGAGGTTAATTCAATTTAGCAGCCCCCCCCCTTTATTTAGGTCTGCTCTGTGTTGACCTCTCTCATAGAGGATTTGCAATATCAACACAACCATAGAACTTACAACCACCTTCTTCTTGATATTTTAAAGCAATTATTATTTATTGAATCAGGGTTTCTCTGCGTAGCCAGGCTGACATGAACTGTAGATTAGGCTGCCCTTGAACTCACAAGGAACCCATTTGTCCCTGCCTTTGTACTCCAAGTATTGAGATCAACGTTCCTGATTTATTTATATATATAACCTTGAAAACACTTCTATCAATTCCCATTTTTTCTCCCTTCATTTAAGGTCAATATTCTGTGGCTAAATATCCTGTAAGCGCCATCTTGTTATATAAATTAATTTAATATCCTTCTCTATATCCAATGTCATTCAAATTTCATTCATTTACTGTATAAGCATATTCCCAGCCATCATGTACCTGTTGAGAGTTTGTGACTTGGGCCATGTGCCAGGCAGAGCAGTCGCCAGTTCTCCTGTGGAAGCCCTCATTTACAGAGCCTGCTTGGTCACACCAGCAAGATGGCCTGTTTCACATTAGCTCTCATGAGCTGCATCAGTTCTCCTGTGAAGCCCTCATTTACAGAGCCTGCTTGGTCACACCAGCAAGATGGCCTGTTTCACATTAGCTCTCATGAGCCGCCATCAGTTCTCCTGTGGGAGACCCCAGTCCACGGAGACAGGCTGACTGCTCAGGGTGGTAAGAAACCCTACTCCATTTATCTCTTGTGAGCATAGCTTTGTTTTTCTGTTGGATAAAAGCAAAACAACTTCTCCCCAACCCCTTTTCTGGGTTCTCCCATTGTCATTGATCACCAGAATTTATCTTTGACAAAATGCTTTTGGGCAACAGAAAACCATAATCTTTTAATTTGAAATTGTAAACATACCTTACGTGGATAAATATACTCAGATTTACCTTTCTGCTTATATACAGTTAAGAGTGGTGTGTATTTTATTCTTTAAGTTACTAAGAACATTCCTATTATCAAGCAAAAACCTATATAATATACAAATAAGGAGAGTATGTAATTTCGGCTCCTAGACTATTGCTTGAAAGTGGCTGTATTTATCAGCAGAAGGTCCCACCCTGACTTTATTGTGTAGACCAGCATGGTCCAGGACTCAGAGATCTCCCTGTTTGTCTCCTGTGTCTGTGATTTCTTAGCTCAGATGCTGTTGCACCTGTGTTACTAGGCTGACATCTGTTCCCAGCTCAGAGCTGCACTTAGTGGCAGTGCAGCAGCAGCCAGGCCCCAAGTAGAGCCCTCAAAGGCCTTGGGCTGGCTGGCCAGTGTTTAAGCCTCCTGATTTGTGTCTCAGGAACTGTGCCATTTGGTGAGCAGGGGTAGAGCTACATTTTAGGTCATGTTAACTCCTGCAATCACCCCCTGGAACCATGCATACCAAACAAGCATGCACTCCTATGCTTGCTGGAACCTTACAAGTCTTGGGGGTGGGGGGTGGACAACTTTGCTAAGGAACTGGGACTTCCTGCCCCTTAAGCCTTAAAGCGACAGCACATTTTTTTTTTCCAATCTGGGAATCTGAAGTCAGTTTTATTAAAAGTGAGTTCTTGCCACATTTTGGCTTGCTAATGTATTGTAGAAATATTGAATCTCAGATATGGGTTTCTACATGCCTTTGATCATCAAGATTCCAGATAAAAGACATACAACATTTATATTTATAATAATAATCAGCACTAGTGCTGGACTGATATCTACCCTCTATGCTGTTAAAATCTACTTCCCCATCAATAACCCTGAGTTATAATTTGCCATGTACCATCTGCAGAACTCGTAACTCCAATTGGCTAGCCCTCCTGGCTGTGTATTCATGATTCCCCTACTCCATGATGGCTTCCTCATTCTTCCATCTTCTCTCTACCACCTCATGGTCCTGCTCAGACCCCAAACCTGCTCAACTCTGCTTTAATCACTATGCAAGGATAACTTAGGGGACGAGGTTACATAGCCTCACCTGGGTCTACATGCAGAATCTCTCATCAAGCAGGCCATGTAATTAGTATTCCATTACATAGCAAAAGATCAAACCTCAACACTTTCCTGCTCCTTCAAAAGCCACCAAGTGTCCTGAAACCAGAACCCAGCCAGTGTTTTGTGTATAGCATGGAACTGCATTTTATCTAGGAGGTAGTTTATAGGCAACTTTGCCAAGTTTTATGGTGGGATGGTGATTTCCTCTTAGCCATCCTCACTGACCCTGGACTCAAAGGAAGAGTCCTCTGCCCCAAGGAGGGGCAGATGGGATTGATTTCAGTCTGTCAACAGTTCACTGACATGAAAGATTGAGAAATCCTCTCTTAGATATTTTTAGAAGACATTAGATCACAGGACAACACTGCTATCTTTTTCTTTTAAATGGAGTTGATAACGCTCTTACCGTCCAGGTAACTCGTTTTGATAACGAACTGATCCAGACTCATTGGTCACTATGAAGTTGAAGGAGATGCCTGGTATCACTATGATAGAAAATATTCATTTCCAAATAATCAAATAATCAAAACTTTTCTCATAAATTAATAATACAGGTCTCTAACTGAAATATAATGAAGTTTAATGAGTTTTTCTCAGAGAGAAATTTCTTCAATTTTGAGTAAAATTAGCCATACTACGTAACAGCATCAGAGTAGAAAATCATCCTTTCACTCCTGTTTGTATCAATGGTGGGTGGTGATACTGCTATTGATTTTGTCTAAACAAATGCTAGCACTCAAAGAATAGATGAAAATACCTGCAAATTAAGGAACATCTTCCATATACAGATCCATTTTAAGTAATTTATAGGCCTTTTCTTTCTTAGCAATAATAGAGGGTGTAATTGTGATCAGACACAACCCATCTGGGTGCAGTTTGTCAGGAAGAATGAGCTTTAACATTATAAAGAAGATAACTTTTTATTATATGAGTTTAGAAGTTCAAATATGATTTTTATGAGACTAAACTGATTAACACACCCATCATTACAGTTTCTCTCTTTGGTTGGACATTTTATTTGTTTTGTAAGAGTCAGGATTCTTGGAATCCAAAGAGCACAGTCAGAGTCATAGGCAAGAAAGAGCAAGCTGCTTAGAACTAGGTGTTCTTGGAATTGCAGTCAGCCACAGTAGGAGACCATCCCACGGAAGGGCTTAACCTGTGTGCATTTATGTGCACTGTTAAATGAGAAGCCTAAAGGTATTTCCAGGATCAGATTAATAATGTGACAAGCTGAGCTTCTAAGGTAGCAAGTGTTGTTTTGTCTGATTCTTCCAGGTTACATAATATCCTCAAACAGTAACAAGCAAATAATAGCCGAGTGTTCATGGCACATGCCTGGCAGGCAGGGACAGGCAGGTCTCTGAGTTTGAGGCCAGCTTGGTCTACAGAGTGAGTCCCTGAAGGTCTAGTGCTAAACAAAAAAAACAAAAAAAAAATCTGTCTCAGAAAACCTAAACCCAATAATAATAATCATGATAATAATAATAATAATAATAATAATAATAATAATCATGACAACAACAACAACAAAAATAACAAATATAATAAAATAACAACTGGCCCAAACCCAAGGCTTTCATTTCTTGCGTATCACCTACCAAGTGAAAAATATTGCACAAAACTCTAGGTATCATGCTTACCTCCTTAGACAGAATCCTCACGTGCCTCCCTCACAGACAACCGTCAGAGAAAGGCATTAGGATTGCTCAAATTGACTCAGATTAGACATAATCTCGTCATATAGGACTGAGTCCATTGGCTCTGCAGTGAACAACGTCCTTCACATGGGCCCATGTCCTACTTCCTGGATGCTGTCCATATGCTACCCTACCTGGCAAACAGCATGGTATAGATACAGTTAAAATCTTGGAATTGGGGTGTTCAATAATATCATAAGAAGCCTTTGAGAGCGAGATTGAGAGATTGGATTCTGAGGTTTGTGAATGGATGTGGAACCTGAAGTGAAACCGGAATGAGGACGGTGTCTAGAAAGTAGAAAAGATAAAGAAATTGATTGTCTCTGTTGTTGCTCTAGTTGGCAGCATGACCCTGGGGGAGGGGGCTCTAAAAATAGGACAGACTAAAGTTTTCTGAAATAGTCAACATTATCCAGAGCCTCGGATGATGCATCCCATGAGGATTAAGAAAGGTCACCTAAGTCAAGTTCTCATGAGATCAGGCTGTATGGTCAGCCATGAGAACAAGGAGATGCTGCACACAGGGAAGCATAGTTTACAGTAACAGCCATGGATCTCAACAGCTGAAGGGAACTCGTTCCTGTCCACTACTCCTCAGAGCGCATGAAAGCACATCCCAAGAACAATTTGTGCTTTGAAAATCTGATCATCAGAACCTACAATAATTAACCCATGATATTTAACCCATTAGATAGGTGATAACGTTTTAGAGCATCAAGAGGGAATTGTGCATCCAAGGAAAATTAAGGTCTGAGGCTCTGTTATCAGCTGTGGAGAGACACAGAGCTGGGGATGTAGCCCAGGTCTTGTGTGGCTCTGGGCCCAGTGAGCACCAGTCAGAAAAATGAAACAGAAGGAATTGTACATTGATAGTTCACAAAATATTGTATACTTCAGAAGACTTTACCAAAGAGCAGTAAAGTGAATTTGGGTACAGAGAACCTCACAGATGCAGCTTAGGTGTTGGTGCATCTGGAGCAGAGGTATCCACAGCCTGCAGGCCACATGTACCCAGGTTAGGTATGAATATGCTACAACACATAATCTTAAAACATGATGAGGTATCCTGGTGACTTTCTTTTAGGTAACATGATTCTATGTTTCTCTAGTGTGAACTTCATAGATGACAGTACTCTGTCAGCCTGTTACAAAAAATAAACTTATGACTGCTTTCATGACACTTTGTTCATAGTTTGGACACCATTAGATTTAACATTTGGTCCCAAACAATTCTTGCTTATCTAGTGCAGTCCAGAGAAGTCAAAAGGTTGGACACCCCTAGCCTAGAGCTTGTTTGAATGATAGCATTGGATAGTGTTTGGTAGGTCGATCTCATCTGCTCTTAGTTTCATAGTGTCCTATTGCTGAGTTGTATTTGAGATCCAAGAGAAAACAGGAAGATTTTATTTACCTGGGCCCCCAAATATGTTAGGGAAGTCAATGATGTATGTTTTAAGGAAGGTGCTGTGACTTAGCCTTAATGATGTCAGATACAGACATCGCAGGAGTTACGGCCTTTGTCTTCAAGATGGCTGCTAGTAAACCAACATTTCACTGGATTGTAAGAAAAGGAGGACATAGGGAGAGAAGAAAGCAAGCTGCTCTCATCCTAAGGAGATCTTCACGAAGTTGCATTTAACAAGTTTGCGTATTTTCATTGATGGAAATACAAATGGTCTCTCGTAGCTGTAACAGAAACTGGGATTTGCAACCCTAAATGCAATACCTTAACCCTCTTAGCGATCCTCCTGGTGAGCTTGAAGGTTTTCTCTTTCAGGTAAACGGTGTGCTAGATTTTCATACTGGGACAAGAACCTGAAGAAAGTTGCTTAAAGGGAGGAAAGACTGATGTTTGACCAACAGTTTTAGGAATTTCAGTGGATGAATGGCTTGCTCCTCTGTTGTTAGCCTGTGGTCAGGCAGAAGTTGATGATTACCCCAGAAGTTCTTTTATTGATTAGGATAGTTTTCGCTATTCTGAATTCTTTGTTATTCCAAATGAATTTGCAGATTGCTCTTTGTAACTCTATGAAGAATTGAGTTGGAATTTTGATGGGGATTGTATTGAATCTGTAGATTGCTTTTGGCAAGATGGCCATTTTTACAATATTAATCCTGCCAATCCATGAGCATGGGAAATCCTTTCATCTTCTGATGTCTTCTTCGATTTCTTTCTTCAGAAACTTGAAGTTCTTGTCATACGGATCCTGAAAGCTTGGAATACTCAAGACACAATTCACAAAACACATGAAGCTGAAGAAGAAGGAAGACCAAAGCGTGGATGCTTCAGACCTCCTCAGAAGGGAACAAAAATACTCACAGGAGGAAATATAGAGAGAAAGTGTGGAGCAGAGACTGATGAAAAGGCTATCCCGAGACTGCCCGACCTGGGGATCCATCCCATATACTGAACCAAACTGAGTGAGACAATGTTGCAGATGCCAAGAAGTGCATGCTGACAGGACCCTGATAGAGCTCTCTCCTGAGAGGCTTTACCAGAGCTTGGCAAATACAGAGGTGGATGCTCCCAGCCAATCAGTGAACAGAAAACAGGGTCTGCAATGGAGGAGTTAGAGAAAGGACTGAAGGAGCTGAAGGGGTTTTCAACCTCATAAGAACAACAACATCAACCAGCCAGACACCCCGCCCGCCCCCAAAGCTCACAGACACAAACCCACCATTGCAGGAGTACACAGAGATGTACCTACGGCTATAGTCACATCAGTAGGAGAGGGTGGCCTGATTGGGCATCAATGGGAGAAGAGGCCCAGGGTCCCTGTTGAGGCTCAATGCCCCAATGTAGGAGAATGTCAGGGCAGGGAGGTGAGAGGGAGTTTGTGGGTGGGTGAGGGAGCATCTCATAGGAGCAGGAAGAGGGGGTGGGGGATGGGATTGCATGTTTCTGGAGGGGAAACTAAGAAAAGGGATAACATTTAAAACATAAAAATCCAATAAAAGAAAAAAATGTGAAAAAAAACACAACATAAAAAACAAAACAAAACAAAACCAAACAAAACAACTAGGACTGAGTCACTTTCTGGACAGCAGAGGTAAAGTGAAGGCTGCACACTGAACTGTGGCTCCTTCCTAGTCTCCTGCCTATTTTTCCCTCAAGAAAGTTGGCATCTAAAATTGTCATGTCTAGCAACCCATCCCTGTCTTTTGTTATCACATGAAGAGGAAGACTGGGAGTTTTCTAGAAGACAACTAGTATGTGAAAATATTTTAGACATGAAAATAATGTAATTTATATGTGGTTAAAATAACAGAGATGTGGTATTTTACAAGGCAAAAGTGTATTTGACCGGAAATTCAAGCTTAACTAGAATAAATATTTTAGATTCAGGGTAGTGTTGTTTTCTCACATCAGTGAGAGATGGCTAAGTAGAGGACTCTGATAGCTCAAGGTATCAAGACTCCAATAAATATGATTCTGACACAAAAGAGCAAAGTCCTCTTTCTGTCTCCTGGTGCACTTCTGAGTTTACCCGTGCTCTGACTGCAGAATTACACCTCCTCTTAAATATTTGCCTTCTAAGGACAGACAGTTTCCAGGATGTGTAAGCTCTGAAATACCATAGTTGTCATAGGTCATAATCCTGACCCTTTGTATATCATAGAAAATTCTACTAGGTCCATAAAATTGTTTGCTTAAGTTTTAATTGTTGTTTTATCATGGGAAATTGAATTTTTCTCTCCTGTTTTTTTTTATAACCAAGACTATTATCATCACATGTAATCAGTAATCTTTCCAGTATTTTCTCTATAAACTCCCTATATATTTCTCATTATACCTGTATAAATTAAAAATGAAACTTTTAGACTATTTCTAAAATTTGTCATGAAAATCCATATTGTACAGACTCAAGAGAGACTTGTAAACCCCAACACATGGTGTTCAACCAAGTCATAGAGAAGGAATCCCCACCCATTAGACAGTCCCTGACCATGCACTCAGGAGTTTGATCCTCTCCTGTTTGTTAGAGCCTCATTATGAAAACCAAAGAGACATATGAAACAAGAAAATCTTCCATAGTTTAAAAGAGAAAATAAAACAATCAAGTAAACCCTCCCTGAAGGAGCCTAGAAAATATGGCAGGAGGTTATTGGGGATCAGAAAACAAAATCATATCTGTCGTGGTTTATAAAAAAAGGAGCTATTAGGAGACAGGAGAAAAATGAGATCGTCAGCTCTAGAAGGCACAGATATAAACAATAGGATAGAAAAAACAATGTGAAGAGTATCCAAGAGGTGAGATGTCAGTCAAGTGGTCACTCACATGAACAGGAAGAGAGAAGTGGGAGAAAGTATCAGAGAAGGAATAGGACACAGCAGGGCTCCAGGACATAAGACTGAAAGGGAAGGTAATTTGTACTGAGCATGAAGCCGTGTGTCTGAAAAGACGATACCAGGAATGTAAACTTTAGGCCACTAAAGACAAAGTGGGTGTTAATTACTGGAGCCCCCGACTTCTTGAAATTTGCACTGGAATTTAGATAAAAATGATGAAATGGCTTTAATGGGCACAAAAAATGCCCAAGGTATAAAGAGTGACCATAAAGTAGAATGGTTTGCAATGGCCACTTTTAAAGTATATGTGCCCTTTCCCTTTCCAGTAGGAGTTAGTGAAAGGGGTGTCTCCATGACAGGATGGGACAGGATCCACGGGAGATACAGCCAACACACGGTATAAGGAATGCAGTGTGCACAGGAGCGCAGAAGAAACTGGCCTCCAGGACTGAAAGAATAGCGGCAAAGGCTACAGGGAAATGGAGCAAAAGAAAGAGGAACAGACAGGAAGCCCTGCTGAAGGCTCACTGATGAACTAACTGGATGGTACATGGGAAATAAAGACAATGGGAACTCTAGGTAATTAAGTGCAGGAAAGCATGGTGTTGTGCAAGAAAGGAAATGTAACATCAGAACCATACATAGCCAAACAAAACTACTGTCCATTTAATCACAGAACATCCCTATTTTATGTAATCCATTCCTAAGCCAATGAATGTTCCCTGCAGATGGGATAATTATCATGGACAATTTATACAAAATAAGGCAGCCTTCCTATAATTCAGCAGAAAAATAAATTAAGGATTGTGTTGAGTTTCCAAGATATCAAAGGAGGGCTATGTATGCAAACAATGGTAAAACAAACTTGGGGAAAGTTTAAGTTAAAAAACAAAAACCAAAGGTAAACATCTGGAACAATGCAAACTCTGAGGTGGAAAGAGGAGGAACTCGGTCAAGGCACATCCTGCTCCATCACTCTTGCCCCCTTTCTGGGGCGTCTGGTCTCTTATGTCTGTTAGCTCCTTTTCCTTCTCAGGGTGGACAGTTTTCATAATAATTTCACCAAACTGGGAAGGTATCAGAGAAGGAATAGGTAATGAAAGAAGAATCAGATTAGTAATGCTGTGATGAGCAAGAATGAGCTACTGAAATGTCAGCACAGAGACAAATTTAAATTTATTATTGCTAGTGAAATAGTCAATGTTCAGAAGGCTATCCATGTTATTATTTCACATCCTGACATTCCAGAGGGGCAAAGTTTTAAGGACAGGAAGATCAGTGATTGCCAGAGAGTGACATGAGGGGAGCTTGTGTAGGACAGAATATAGAAAGAGTAAAGTGGCAGAGAGCATCCTAGGAGGACAGGGGAGTCCTTTCTCTTGATTCAGTCATGGTTATGGGATATCACATCTGTGTTCAAACTCAGAACTCTAAACTGATAGAAGTAAATTCGACTCTGTGTAAGTTAAAAAAAAAACAAAGTTTAATTTTGCAAATTAGAAATGTAACAAATTGTGGCTGGATAAAAGTCTCGTTTAGTAAAATGCTTGCTGTGCAAGTCCAAGAACTGAGTTTACCACAGAGCCTATGTGAGGAAAAGCTCCTTCGATGGTGTGTGCTGGTTACTGGAATGGCAAAGCTAAGGTGATCCCTAGGGCTCAGATGTGAGCCACCCTAGTCTAATTGGAGAGATCTAGAACAATGAGAGGCCCCATTCTTTAAAAGAAAAAAGGTGAACCACACTGGAGGCTGTACTCCAGCTTCCATGTGTACATATGTTCTGACATGAACACACACATGTAAAGCTGCAGGCATGGGGATGTAACTCAATGATAGAATTTCCATGCTTAAATCTCCATGTCTTCAAAGATGCATATTCTAAGTCTGCACACATAGTTGTTTGTTTGTTTTATGTAGTGATCTAAAAGATCCTTCCTTCTCCATCCCTGCCAAGGAATTACCACCTGTGTGGATACCCAGGGAAAAGGAGCTACCTGAGCCACTGTCGTTCTCTGTACAGAAGACCCATGGAACTGCCACTAAATGCTGCAGAGGGAACACCCGCCAGCATGGAGGCACCTGCCGTACGGGCCCTGAGCATCCTGTCTGTATTGGCCTGGGTGGAAATGCTGGAAGGTTCTGTGAGACACATGACAGTGAGTGTGCTTCCAGCCCTTGCCACAATGCAGCCGTGTGCTAGGAGGGAGTCAATCGCTACCCCTGCTTCTGTGAGCCTGGGTACCAAGGTGGGCACTGTGACTTGGAAGTAGATAAATGCGTTTCTGATCCCTGCATGAATGCAGCTGTGTGGATCAGTGAGCTAGGAAGTTACATGTGTGTCTGTCCTCAAGAGCATTCTGTGTGAATCGTGAGTTGGAAATGGATGATGTGGATCCCAGCCATGGCCCCATGGGTCAGGATGCTCTCGGGGCTGTCATCTGTAACTGTGTACCTAGATTCCTTAGAGATAAATGTGAACTCCATTTTGAAAAAGTGACAGTCAGCCATGTTTCCACAGAGGTCTACATGTGAAAGGAGGAAAGAACAACTCTGTGTATGAACACAGGAACATACTGTGAGACCTTGATGTCTTTTTGTGATCAGAGCCTTATCACAAGGATACAACAAGTGAAGACACTGTTGACAGCTATATTTGTCACTGCTGCCCTTGATACACAAATGTCTTGTGTAAGTTGGACAAAATGAATGCAGTAGCAACCCCATGCCAATTTGGGTGGGAATGTACATAGCAGGCCTCAGTCCTCAGATCTACATGGACACATTACAGGCCTGCATTGCTCATTGAAGACTCTTGGAGTCTCAGACTATGTTTGTATCTGTCAGCCTGGATTCACAGACAGGAGCCTAGCATTAAGGTCCTCTGAGAGGCTCAACCCAGCAGCTGACTGGAACAGATGCAAAGGCCCACAGCCAAACATTAGCTCGAGGATTTTACATGGGTTGAAGAAGGACTGAAGAACCAGCAGGGGATAGGGACTCCACAAGACCAACAGAGTCAACTAAACTGTACCCTTGTGGGTTCTCAGAGACTGAATCACTGACCAAAGAGCATACAAAGGATGGACCTAGGTCCCCTACACATACGTAGCAGATATGTAGCTTGGTCTTCATGCAATCCCCTATAAGTAGAGTGGGGGATTAACTCACTCTGCTGCCTGCCTGTGGATTCTTCTCTCCCAACTGAGAAGCATTATCTGGCCTCAGTGGGAGAGGAAGTACCTAGTCCTACAATGACTTGAGGTGCCAGAGTAGATTGGTTCATAGGGATGGACCAACCTTTCTCATAGGTGAGTGGGAGGGGGAGTAGAGTGAGGATCCATGTGAGGGGTGATTTGGAGGAGAGGAAGGCTGTGCTTGGGATGGGAAGTGAATAAATAAATTAATGAAAACCTTGCAATACTCTTTGTGTGTGTGTGTGTGTGTGTGTGTGTGTGTGTGTGTATACTAAACTTGGTTGTTAATTTGACAAAATGAAGAAGAAGAAACCTTTGCTGAAGAACGGCATCCATTAGACTGGCCTAGAGACACGTCTGTGGTCATTTTCTTGGCTACTCATTGAGACAGGTAGACCTGGGCAGGCAGATAAGAAAGGTAGCTGATTAAAAGCAAGAAAACCACCCAGTAAGCAACATTCCTTCATGGTCTCTCCTTCAGTTCTTGTCTAGAGGTTCCTGTCTTGAGTTCCTGCCCTGACTTCCCTTAGGGATTGATTGTGACCTGGGCATTGTAAGATGAAATAAATCCTTTTCTCTTTAATTTGTTTATGTTCAGAGTGTTTAATCATTGTAACAGAAAAGCAAATTAAAACACTGTGTTGGGTTAATGTGGTCTCTCTCTCTCTCTCTCTCTCTCTCTCTGTGTGTGTGTGTGTGTGTGTGTGTGGTGTGTGTGTGGTGTGTGTGTGTGTGTGTGTGTGTGGTGTGGTGTGTGTGTGTGTGTGTGGTTTGTGTGTGTGTGTGGTGTGTGTGTGTGTGTGTGTGTGTGTGAATATGGGTACACTCACCCCACAGCTTACTACACTCACCCCACAGCTTACATGCTGTTCTAACTAATGTGATGTCACCAGGACACAAGCTAGTGTCACCAGTGAGGAGAAAGCCTCAACTGAGAAAACCCTCTCCATAATATCACGCTGTAAATTATAGGGCATTTCCTTGATTAGTGATTGCTGTGGGAGGGCTCATTCCATTTTTGGGTGGGGTCACTCGTGGTCTGCTGCTTCTGGATTCTTTAGGAAAGCAGGCTGAGCGAGCTATGGAGAGTGAGCCAGGAGGCAGCCCCCCTCCATGGCCTTTGCATTGGCTCCCACCTTTAGGTTCCTGCCCTATGTCAGCTCCTGTCTTCCTCCCATGAAGAACCGTGATATGGCAGTGTAAGCCAGATAAATCATTTCCACCCTAACTTGCTTTTAGTGATGGCTTCTTCCCAGCAATAGAACCCTCACAAGCACGCTTGTGGATGTCAGAGGACAACTTTCAGGCTTTGGCTCTCCCCTTCTTCTATGCCGAGACAAAGTCTCTCTTGTTTCTAGAATATTCTATGTACCCCAGCGTAGATGTGATTCTATTTCTGGTGAAAAAGCCAACATCCTGACTTCTGACATGAGTCCTCAGGGTTGGATTCATCTGACAGGAATAGCCCGTGTCTACCCGTTGATCTATATACTCCCCTAGCCTTTCAATATTTTAAAAGCAAATAACCAATGTTCATAAAATAAATGCAGCATTAAATGAATTATGAAAAAGGCTATCTCAGAATCAACAGGCAGATTAAACAGACAATGTTCAGTTTCCTCACAAAACATCAGGTACCATATGCAATGGCAATGTTCTCTTTCCCACCATCAGTAACCACTACATTGAGTCTTAGAATAACCACGTATCTGTCTTTATTACCATCCAAGTATATGTAAATAAACCCTTGCTTATTCTTGAACAGTTTGATGTCATAATCCTCAGAACCCACAGAATTCCCTTCTGTTTATTTGTTTGAGACTTTATGTGTTGTGTGCGGGAACTCTACCCATTTAATATGTAGGTCTTTGTGGTTTGCCTTTGTGACTTCATGTTCATGATGCAGCCTAACAGGTGTACTATATGTCCTCCACACGGACAGCTGAATGTTAAACAGGGATAACATTGCTGTCACATCTTATGTCTAAACCACCAACAGGGCCAACATTTTCATACCCTGGTGTTTTATGAAAAGTCCTTGTAATTATAGAGGTGAACTTTTTTAGAAGCCATAGAATTAAGTATAAAATATTGTTGAACATTTAAACCTTAAGTTTATGTGTAAAATTTGTACTTTGGAAAGTTTAAAGGGGAATAATGCTTTTACATTTGAGAATATAGTATACTTATGGAACATAAAATATTTCATTTATTCATATGGATACTTAAGAGTTTAAAGCCAGGGCTTTGATTTTTGAACTTCTGGTTCTCAGGGACACAGGTGATAATATTAACACAATATTAACATTCTAATTCTCAACTACAACATATGTATATCATAACACAGACAAGTGAGATATAAATAACCTGTGTGGTTTATTTAGTGAGATTAGTACAGTGTCAGTAAAACGAGTTAAAATTTTGTATGTGACAATAAGTTAGAAAACATACCAATTCTTTGATTTGTCCTTGATTAAAATGAGAGTCAGATCCTAGAGGAGGCCATGCTGTTTCGAACAGGACTTGCAGGTGAGGTTGTGGGTCACAGTGTTTTGTGAACAGAAAACTCAGCACTGCCAAGCAGCCTTCATGTCTCTGGCTGAGGAAAATCTTGAGTAAATATTTCCTGTGTCATTTGTCCCATAGTATAAGCTGAATGCATTAATCTGCCCCTTGACATAAGCTGGCATAAATGTGACAGTCTGTTTACTAAGGTGAGCAAAGCACTTCCTCTAATATTTGAGGTTGGTGTTAATGGTTTCATAGCTACCTAAGAAAGAATGTTGAACAAAAGCTTTGGAAATGAGTGCTAGAGGAAAGTGGGTTTGTTCACAGACACTATGAACTCTGTTTACCTCATGAGGCTGTTCTTCCCATGGATGTATATTGATTGGTAACCAACTGACTCTCACCTCACAAAGCTGGCATTTGCAAATAAAATTAAAAGATCACTTTAGTGTTTACTCATAACAAATACGGAGCCTCCTCTTTTCTACGAACTATATTTCAACGACTGTTTACTAACCTTTCAGGTAGAAGACGCTACCACTTTGTGTTAACTTTATATTAGATATTTAATCATGTCTATAAAGACATAAGATGAAAAATGATATGCTGAGTTACTACAGTAAATTGTCTGGTCGGCCCTTGGAGGCCCAGCAGCTGAGTCTCCTGCCCTGTCCTTTCTGTGCGCCATCTTCTGGTCCACACTTGTAACTGCAGGAAGGACTCTGCACTCTGCAGGCTACAGCTCAGGCTGCCTCCTGGGAGGCCTGCTGTCCCCCAGAAAGTTCAGGCAAGATACCAAAGCCCCAATTCCCTGTGTGCTGGGCCCCTAGCAAGCCCAAAAGCCCAGAGGTTTGCCCCATCCTTTTAGTTCTCGATCTTCCGGTCCATACCTCTACCTGAAAAGCAGATTTGCACTCCATTCCCTGGGCCACAGCTTTGTCTGCCTCCTGGGAGGTCCAAAGCTACCCAGAGCAACCAGGTCAAACAACTGGAGGTCTTCTGCCATTAAGGAATAGTCTCAGAAAACTGCAGTCACCAGGGACTACCAAGTCAGCCAACACCATAGATAATCAGATGGGTAAAGGCCAGCAGAACAGAATCAACAGAAGCCAATGAAATATGATACCATCAGAACCCAGCTCTGCTACTATAGTACATGAAGTATATCCTAACACACATAAAGAGCAAGGCAATGATCTTAAACCTAATCTTATGAAGATGATGAAACCTTTAAAGATAAAGTAAACAAATACAGGCAAACACAGTCAAACAGGGGAAGGAAATGAATACAATTGTATAAGACCTGAAAGTGGAAATAGAAGCAATAAAGTAAACACAAACTGAGGCAATCCTGGAGATGGGAACACTAGACAAGGGAACAGGATCTACAGACATAAGCATCATTAACACATTACAAGAGATACATTAAGAATCTCGGTGTAACAAAGAAACTGATATACATGCCAAAGATAATGACAAATCTAAAAATTTCTAACACTAAGTATCCAGGATGTTTTACACACTATGACAAGGCCAAACCTAAGAATAATAGGAATAGAAAAAGAAAATTTTCAGCTCAAAGTTCCAGAAAATAACTTCAACAAAATCATCGAAGAAAAATTACCTTAACTTAAACAAAGAGAGTGTTATACATGTATAAAAAGCTCAGAAAACACCAAATGGATTAGATTAGAAATTAAAATCCTCCTGCCACATAATATTCAAAACGTTAAATGTACAGAACAAAAAAAGAATATTAAAAGAAGCCACAATGGAAACAGGTCAAGTACCACTGAAGGCGACTTTCCAAAATTAACCCTGACTTCTCAACAGGGGTGCACTAAAAGGCGGAAGGGTCTGAACACGTGTCTTTCTGAGCGTGAGGATACATGAATGTCAGGCAAGACTACTACCCAGCAAAACTCTCAATCAGCAGCATAGATGGAAATCAAGATAGTCTATCCACCAAACCAAACTTGAACAATACCATTTCTATTCAAATCCAGTCCTACAGAGGTTACTAGAGGCACCAAAAATGGCAATCCTACCTCTCAGCTCTGCCATATGCAACTAGTGGTGCAGCTTTCTGCAGGTTTCTGTCTGGCTGTACTCAGAAGACATCTTAGTGCAGGTCATTATAGGCTGAAGAGTGTATGGGTTGGGTTAGCTTTTGGTGGAGGAGGAGCTGAATACCTTCTAGTGCGTGAGCACAGGTCCCTAAGGGAGAAAACACTAGGGAGGCACTAACTCAATGTCTCCGTGTTCACTGGGGGTGTCAGTGCTATCTTCAGCAATGGGGCTTTGCTGTCAGGATATGGAGAACAATCAGTTGACGGCAATATGGTGGGTTGGTTGGGGGTTCCCATGGTATCCTCTTGGCCAACAACTCGAAGAGATGCAACCCATTGCCAGTACTGAAATCTTCATTTGGTCACCTGATTGTGGCTCTGTCTCCCATTTTGTATTCATGTTTCTGTGTGTGTGTGTGTGTGTTTGTGTGTGTGTGTGTGTGTGTGTGAATTTCCTTTAGATCTCAGTCACATATGTATATAAGTTACAGTGCTTCTATTCTATTCTATACAACCCCTCACATGCCTCTTCATCTTAGCCGTCAGTCCCTGTATTTCTCCATTTGTTATGTCTTCTCTTTCCTCCTCATTTGACCTTCCTGTTCCAGACCCTGTCCTCGCCACCATTAACTATATATATTCTATTTTCCCATTTAATGGAGATCTGTCCCTCTTCTCTAGTCCTTTACTCTATTCATAACCTGTGGTTATAGAGATTGCAGAATTAACAGCTAACATCCACATGTAAATGAATGTATAGCATCTCTATAATTCTGGTTCTGAGTTACATTATTCAGGATGACTTTTTCTAGATCCATACATTAACCTGTGAATTTCATGATTTCTTTTTCCTTCTTAAGCAGATAATGGTCCATTGTACAAATGTACCACATTTTTAAATCCATTCATCTGTTGAGAGACAGATATTGGATATTTCCAATCTCCGACTATTATGAATAGAGCATCAGTGAACATGGTTGAGCAAGTGCCTCCATAGTAGGATGAAACATTCTTTGCACATACACACAGGAGAGGGATCTTGAGGTAGATGCATTCCCAGCTTCCTGAGGAAGAACCACACTGATTTGCATAGTGGCTACATGACTTTCCATTCCCGTCGGCAGTAGATGTATGTTCCCCCTCCTCCACATCCTAGGCAACATGAGTTGTCACTAGTGTTATTGATCTCAGCCCTTCTGAGAGGTGTAAGGCGGAGTCTCGGAGTTTGATTTACATTTCCATGACTACAAGGATGCTAAACATTCCTTTAAGTGTTTCTCAGCCACTTGGGTTTCCTATAGAGAAAATTCTGTTTAGATATGCTCCCTATTTAATTAAGTTATTTCCCCCCTCAATATTGTTTTTTGGTTTTTAATGTATTTCTGATATCAATCATGTAGTGTATATACAGTTGGAAATAATTTTTCTCACTTTTAGCCTGCCACTTAAACTATTAATGGCAAATTAGATCATTCTTTATGGGTCGACACAAAAAATTGGCATATACATTGCAGCAGTTAACAAGATTTATTACAGTCACTTAAGGAAAGATCCATATATAATAATACCTTGTTTACATCAATAATTTAGGTGAATATACTTTAAAATATTCATACTAATTCTTCGAGAACTTCTTACAATGTCTTTTGATCATATTCCTCTCCTATGTCCCCCAAATCTGCTCCTTCTTCTGTGACTCTCAGCTTTGTATCTCTTCTTCATTATTTAATACTACAGGGATAGACCCTTGAAAACCTTTCCTCCCCCTCCAGCAGAAGCCCTTCCTGTCCATAGTGCATCTGTTTAGTAGGGGGCTCATGGAACCTACTTGTTCAAGCTTGAGTATTTACTAACACTGATACTGTGCAGGTGATCACAGTTGCTGTATGCCATGAGGCAGAGACACACATTGTTCCTCTATTCTCTGACCTCTGGCTCCTAAGTTTTCTCATCCATTTTTCCTAATGTTCTTTAGGGCCCCTTGTGGAAGGGATATAATATAGATATCCCATTAGTCATGGCTGAAACCAGTGGGAAAAATGTATAAAAGAATTAGTGAAATGAAAAGTTGTTTCTTTGAAAACTTAATCAAGATTGGCACACCTCCAGGCAAAGCTAACCAAAAGAAAGAGAATCATAAAAATATCAAAGTTAAAGAGGCAAAGACATTAAGGACATTCAATCCTTCTATAATTTGCATTCTGCCAACTGAAAAAATCTTTCTTTAATTAATTTCTAAATCTTTATGATCTACCAAAATTAAATCAAGACAATGAATAATTTGGAGTCCTATACTAACCAATAACACAAAAACAGTAATTTTCCCAAAAAAAGGAAGCCCAGACGAGATGGATTCAGTGTAGAATTTGACCAGATATTTAAAAAACAGTTAACACTCTTGCGTTTATTCCTCAAGGTAGGAAAGAAATTCATTCACACGCATTTTCCAAGTCAGTGTTAACCTATGATGTTGAGAGAGGGGGGGAGAGAGAAGAGGGAGAGGAGAGGAGAGGAGAGGAGAGGGGAGGAGAGGAGAGGAGAGGAGAGGGAGGAGAGGGAGAGAGAGTGAGAGTGAGGAATCAGAATCAGTGCAGAATGAGTTACAGGCCATCTTCTGATGACATATACATACAAATTCTCAATAAAATTCTTGTTAATCAAATTCAAAATCACATAAAAATATCATTCACCACTCTCAAGGTGTCTTCATTCCAGACATGCAGATGTGATTTATCATATACCAATTGACAAATGTATTCTACCACATAAAACGACTAAAGGACATAAACCATCTAAGCACATTACCGGATGAAAAGGGGGGAGAGGGCTTTAACAAAATTCTTTATCCACTCCTGAAAAAGGGACTCTAGGGATGTAGAATATATCCCGACATAATAAAGGCAATGCCCAACAACTGCACAGCTAGCATTATGCGAAATAGAGAAAAATTCAAAGTAATTCCATTACACGCAGAAATAAGACAAGGTTCTCCATGCTTTAATTCCCTATTCAATACAGTACTTGTAGTCTTAGGTAAAACAAGAAGACAACTGAAGTCCTAAGGATACAAATGAAAAGGAAAAGTTGAATTTTGGCAGATTTAGAGGTGTTGAGCTGGGAATGAAAAGGAGGGCATCCTATTTGAGGTGGCTTAGAAGAACCTGGCCATTGAGCTAAAGCACATCAAAAGTATCTTAATGTATGTGTCTTTTATGTGCAATTCAAAGAAACCTGGGCAGGGCTGATAGCTTGGTCTGCCTAGAGCTTAAAGTAAGGCAGTAGAAACAGCACTCTACAGAGTCCTATGTGAGCAATCCATGGGCATTAAGGAGCGTATCCAAAGTCACCTTGAGTTAGAGAGTTAGAACTTATCCAGATGTAGCTTTTGATTATAACCAACCATTGATTATAACTTTTGAATTTTTAGTGTTCCATTTGCTCAAGAGTATTACTGAGGAGGGCAATATGACTCTAAAGGCTATTATTGGTTGTCAACTTATCTTCATCTGAGATTACCAAAACTCCAAAAGTAGAGGGGTAATCTGTGCAGGATTTCTGTTTAATATAAAGTCAAATTTACTTCTAATCTGGATATTTGCAGTAGGAAGTCATGCCGTTAACCCAGACTTTTAACCCTGGTCTTTTTAATTTTTTAGCCATCTACAGATACTTCATTATTAGGAATGAGTCCTTCTCACTGGAGACCAGAGAAGAGACCTACAGTTCCATGATAATTAAATGTCATAGCAAGACATCAAAGCAAAATGTCAGAGTGTGATTGGAATAAATTATTTAGGACAGTGTTTTGCAAACAAGTTCTTTCACAGACATCCTTGGAAAGAGAGCTCTGCAATTTTGCATTTCATATTTGACTTTGTTGGTACTCTGACTAGGATCAACAAACAAATTCTTGACATTTTCTGGGCACTGAATTACCTTTAGGAACAGAGCTGAATGCACCATGTGCTCGGTTGTCTATGTTAATAAGGCTACAGTGAGGACCAACTATGCTAAAGCTCTTCATCTGATTTTTCAAACAGCATCCTCATATATGTGTGGACTTCTGTGGGTTGCAGGAGGGCAAGGTTGAGAACACTGGCTGAGAGTTGTGAATGTAGAAGTGGGATCGTGCAAGCAGGAAGGAGAGAAAGGCCTTTGTGTGGCTCATAAACAAATTCACAATATCCAATGATTTAATAACCATTCAGGAAGTGGACTTCTGCAAAATGACTTCAGCTGACCAGCAGTGGCAGGAAACCAGCAACAGAGTCACTGGGGATTTAGATCAACTGGATTGGGAAACATGGACTTAGAGGCAGAGACATGAAGAATGGAAAATCAAACCAGTGTGGTTTGTTAAGTTTCTCAGCCCCATGGTTAGAGGCAAACAGCAACAGTTTTTAGCACTGAGGAAAAGAAGAAATAAAAGCCAATTTGTTGAAAATCCCAGTCACCAGAAAATACTGATATTCTTTGTGATGCACATCAACTCTCGGGGTGCTGGCCGTCAGAATGGCTGGATGATGGCTCTCATCATGGGCTCTGCCTGCACCCCTTTCATAACTGCAGAGCTCCAATCTGCATCATCTGGGTCATCAGCTCCCCATTCTGTGGCATGGAGATCAGATCACTGCGTCTACCTATTCAGTCTTTCTTTATGTATGAAGACCTGAGGAACTGTTGTCCCGCAGGTGAGCTGTTGTAAATAATCTTGAATCACGTTGGTGTTGTTAGTGGATGTGATGTTCACAAATTCCAGAAGACCAGGTTTGAAAGGCAGTTGCCTGAGGTTTTCTTGGGTCTTTCTGCAATAGGGGCAAGTGGGCTTAATAAACACGACCATCTTCCCAGATGAGCTCTTGCAGTTCACAAACTCCTGAGCCATGCTGACCGGCTGCAGCTTTCCAGGAAGGAACATTCGGTTGAAGGTACTGGTCCAGTGTCAGATGGCAATTCTAATCCATTCTTAGCCATGCATTCTACTTGAAGCCCATATAAAAACATGGAAGAAAGAAAGCAGCTTTTACTTTTTCCTGCTTGCACTCACACTGCTGCCAAGTCCTTTCTCTAACATATATTAGAGCCTGCTTACTGAGGATTTAAGCATATACTGATGACCAGCCGAGACATCCGTCCAGCTTGTGGACTGATCAACTACTGGACTCTTGGACTTTCCATAAAGCAAGTCATTGTTGAATTAGCTGGTCCATAGCCTGCGATCATTGTGACAAATCCTTTTTCTCTGTATAGAGAGTTTCATCCTTTAAGTTCTGTTAGGGAACACTATCTTTTATACAGGGTGTATAGAGAAGACCTTTTAGAGCAGTTTGTGTCTAAAAGTTTCAGCTCAGTTACAAATTCCCAATGGCCACATTCCTTTTGCATGATTTTCTTCTTTTTTTTTGTGCTTAAAGACTTAGTTATGTTTATTTTTCCAGAAGTGATGGCATATTATAAATGTCCCTTGGCTTTCACCAAGTCAGGATAGAAGGGGTTGGGGAGTGGTAAGAATTGGATTCACCATTGTTCAACCTTTTTATCTTGAACAAACTGCCCGTGAGGCATCTCTGCATCTGGAGGCAAAGGGGCCAAGTACACGGGGGTCTCTGCTCCTTCTTCTGTGCTTTTGGTGGCTTTTGGTCCTGCCATGTCGGTTCTGACCCACCCAGGGCAGCAGGCATTCAGGAGGATCTTGTCCCCTCTCTTCTCATTGAGTCTCCTGGCGTGGATTCTGGACAGGATTGTCACGTCTATCTTGGGGACCCCATATGCACTATTGGGCCAGCCTTCTTTCGCGTGGACTCCTTTCTTTGCATCCTCTACAAACTTGTTCATGAGCTCCACGAGCACCTCCTCAGTGATGGTCTCACTTCAAAACTTCTGCTGCAGCTCCGGGCTGCAGTTTTTCAGGGCCCGGAGACTCAAGCTGCTTGATACATTCACCACTCTGCCTTGGGGTTTTATTATAGGGAGTAGCTCTTTGCAGACATCTTGGGCATCAAAAACGTTGGTTTTCATGGTCACCTCTGCTTGAATGCGGAAGGGGGTGGGGTCAACAACTTTGAAGGCGATGCCGCATTGTTGACTAGCACGTCCAGTCCTCTGTACTCCTTAAGCAGAAAGTTGCGCAGCGCGTGTATGCTCTGTGGGTTGTCGATGTCCAGCTGGTGGAAGCGTGGGCTCAGGCCCTCTGTCTGCAGCTGCTGCACCGCCTTGTGGCCCTGTGACTTGTCCCGTGCCGTGAGCACCACGTCCCCCAAGAATTTATGACACAGATCACGCACGATCGCGAATCCGATTCCTTTGTTAGCACCAGTCACCAGTGTCACGGGTCTGCCGGAAGACATGGCTGCGTGTGCGTAGAAAGGCCGTCGGAGACCAAGGAACCTGGGGTAAACTCTGCAGCTTGGAGGCAGCGGGACAGCTTTTCTAGTCCGGTTTTCCAGGGGCTTGCATGATTTTCATATGACGCTTTGATACAGGCCTTCTTATTTTCTATAGTTCTTGGCAACAGAATTAAAATAGCAATAGTATTCTATCAATGAAATGCACAGTAATATATTTGCAGGAGTTCATTAGATAGAAGGACTATAGGATAAACAAGAATTGGAAAACCAGATGTCTTTGCTTCTGTGGACCAAGACCAGGAAACCCCAACTACATAAAAATTTGAGGACAAGTTGTGGGAGGTTTGTTCTTTTCTTCAATCATGTAGGTCCTAGGGAAGGAGCTCAGGTATCTAGAGTTGGCAAAGATTACCTTTACTTGCTGAGCTATCTCACATGCTGAATACCTCATTCCTGGAATGAAGAAACTCTGTATCCACCCTGATATTCTGTGTATATATCTATGTATCATTCCTAGAGTACATACTTTCCTCTGTTGGTTTGAAAGCACCAGTCTGGAGACCCACAGGATTACTTCTCCGGCTAATAGTTGGTCTCAGAAGTCCATTCCAGGAGCTGATTTACAAGAATCATTCACTGATCTGGAAGAATCTCTTTTTATAGGCTGTGAGATCTACTGGAACAATGTCAACCATCCTTCTCCCTTCCCAGTTTTGAACTGAATCATTCTCCACCAAAGACCTGTGGTCTCTGCTGCAGGCTGCATCCCCACAGGCTAGTCTGAAGCTTGCTCTTAGCACTGCATTTATGGTACATCAACATGATTTCCTTACCCCCTTTCCCCCTTAGGAGAGTTTTTCAATTCTTCATTTCATCTGATGGGTCTAATCTACATTGTCACCAGGATGAGATGTGAGTGTTCTGCTCCAACCTTACAATAAGAGATGCTGAGGTATGATGCTATATCCACTAATGCCCTACATGGACGCCTGGCAGTTTAGACAATAAGCATGCCTATCTCATATATGTATTCCTACAGGTCTCCAGAAACTTCTGTTTCGTTTAGTGTGATCCAGTTCAACTAATACAGTACAAAAAGAAGGATAAATTTCAAGTGCAGGGAGTGGAGAGACAACTCATACATTCTGTGTATTTGTTTAACATGGAACCAAAAGGGTAACTCAGTTCCAGGTGGAGTTCACTGACCCCGACTGGGCTCTGTGGGAATTGCATGTATGTTGTGCACAGCACTTGCAACAGACAAAACACTTATGTATAAAAGAGATAATAACAATAATGATAATGATAACAAACTGAATCAAACAACCATCCAAAATAGGCACCAAACACTTATTCAAGGACAACAACGTAAAAATTAACCATAAAAAAGTTTTTAAAAATATGGAATTCATTATCTCTCCCATGTGGTTCCCACTGAGACTATATTTGAAGAAACCAAAGACAGATAGCTCTAGTTTACCTGATTTCTACTTTTACTCCACTGGTGAATGTTTTCATTTCCTGATAATCATTAGAGCAATACTGTTGAGTTTCTCATTAGTCTGTTCTATGGATCATCCATAGAGTATGATATTTTAGGAATACCTAAATAAATGACCACAAGGATACAGCACAAATACGTTTTCCACCATGAAATTAGTGTCCACAGTGTGCCACACACGAAAGTCCAATCCACATGTGTAGCTCTGGCTGGCTGGGAACAAATTATGAATCCCAAGGACCCTGCAAGTCGCAGTGATCTATCTCTGCCTATGGTTTCTGGGATTCCAGGACTGTGACTTCACATAATCTAAAAACAGGTTCTTAACATTGAAGAGTTGAAAAAAACACATTTTATTCATAAAAATATATTAATTTTTTCAAAAGGGGCTTAAAGGATACAGCAGTATTACCTTAGCAGAATTGCAAATCTATTATAAAAACAAAAATTAATAAGGAATAAGTAGCAAAACTTCAAACAAAACCAAACAAAACCAACCCCTGAAGCAAACAAAACTCACACCAAAAACCAAACACAATAATTAAGCTAAGCAGCCTTCTCTTGCTGAAGATTTAGCACCACAGTCCTACAGCCTGTGGCTGGCCTTGGAAACAGTGGAAAGGCTGTCAGTCACCAATTGCTATACCCTTTTAAAGATGAATCTAGCTATGCCTCTTTGGGGCCTTTGTAGGTCAAGGCCTTCCAAGGCTAAGATGAGACATGTACAGGATTTGGTTTCTAGTCTTTGAAATTCTCTTCACTGATCTACACTAATATTCTTGAAAATCCCTAAGGACAAGTACCAATTTACACTCGGAGACTCCTCCTGGATGGCCAGCAGCTCTTGTTGTGCCTGAACACTTCTCTGAAGCCCTCCCATGTTCATGTTCAGCATGAGGGGAATTCGAATGTCTGTATGGAAACCTGCTTCCCTTTCCTATTTGGGCTACAGCATTTACTCAGCTCAAATATTTTCACTCCTAAGGAGATTAACGTTTCAAAAAGTTTATCCTCACAATGTGTACCAATACATTTATAGCATAAAATTTCTAGCATCCAAAGTCTTCCTGATGCATATTTCCTGAAGCCCTTAGCTCTCTTCATTTTAGTAACGTGTCCCGCACCCAGCACTGCTTCTTTAGATACACTGTTTCTCCTTGGCTCTGAACCAGCTGCTCAGTCTTAGGTGCCAAACTTTATCCACTCACAAGTTTCTGCCTTTTGCATTAAGCTGTTGCCTGTATGATTTCTTAGTTTTTTCAGCTTGAAGAATTGTCAAAACTCTTGATGTCCCTACAGAGTAATTATAAAAGTCTAATAATCCCAGTCCAACACTCTATCAGTTAAGCAGAACATTCAGTTATCCGTTCCAGGTTCAGAAATCTGAGAATGGCCAAATATCTACACACATAGGAAGCCTAAAACACCTTCCAGAACTGAGAGGTTGTAGAGACCACTCTCCACCAGCACAGTCCCCTGTTAGCAACATGTGAGGGAAGACTTCAGCCTTCTGGCCCAAAATCAACTGACAGACTGTGGAAATGCAGATGAGGAAGGGCTGTTCACCCTGTCTTGGTTGGGCTTATCAGTCAACTATTCTGCATGACTTGTCCTTTTCTGGACAGTATTAGTGTGCAGATGAAACAGGCAGCTTTGTGCAGTGGCTGCCTTGCCACAAAGTATCGCATCACCTGGAGGTCGAGATGTTCAAATTCTTCATTAAATCCAGGGAAAGGGAACGGTTAGGAGCAGATATGTCTCAACAAAGGATAAATAATTTTAAATCTCAAATTTTGTGGATTTCTGACGTTTTTGAAGAACATCGATCTATATAAAGTAATCTGGACTGTTGTCTCCAAATCCTAAATATTATCTTGAAAGTATTCTGTCAAACTCAGAGCCATGAATTTGTTATTTGGCCCTTAAATCACAGGTGTAATCATCTCAGATCTTTGTAATGACATCAATAGAAGGACTGGCTCTAAAACTTGTACTTTTACAATTTTTTGTCAAATAAATTGTATACCAAAGCACAGATATGATGTTAGCTTAGTTACCACATGAGATTATGACTGTATAACTCAATCTATCTACTTCCTCCCAGTTAAATAACAACCATTTCTAAATTCCTCATAAAAACAACTTCAGAATAACCCCTTTCAGCCCCCCAAAAGTCCAGGGAACTGGGACGACGACTCTTCTGTAACTTCTTCAAGCTGTACATGGGCGTTGAGATATCCTTGTGGGTAGGGGGTAGGAAGAATGAAGCACATGCTGTAGCGTGTGTGTCCTGACTGGACCCGCCTGAAAGTCTTTGAGACCAGGAGTCCAAGTAGGCACACTTCGCATCATACAACTCTCAAGACAAAAGTTTAGGATTCAGATAACTTTTTTTGTTTGATTCTCCTGAATCATTTTTTCAGGAGGTCTACCTCTATCAAATCAGATCAGTAGGACTCTGTGAGGTTTCCAGAGCCTAACCACACTTTGTAAAAGCACAAAGACAAAACATTTCTCCCAAAATACTGTGTTCCTCAGTCTGTATCCAAAAAGCTTGTATCTTGTACTCTTTCCCGGACTAATGATATAACCATAAAACTCAAAGGCACACCCATTATGAAGATTAAACAATTTTTAACAAAGGAAGTAAGCTAAACAATGAGCCTGATAGACTTTTGTACTCTATGATATCAGGAAATGAACCCAATAATCCGGTGGAGCCCACGTTAAGAGAATCTGAGCTTCCTGTTGTGGAATATATCAAAAGTAACCACACACCCTCGCTGGCCGTCATCAACCAGAGATATGGTCTTTAGCGGGGTAACTCATAAAACAGATTTAAAAACTTCTATCAATTCTAATACCAATAAGCCATGTATCAAACCAGGACTTTGACTCAGGGTAGAGAGCTTAAGAGATGGACATATTTTAGGCTACAGATTTTTGTTTAACCGTCATACAATGAATATATATCCATCTGTTCAGCTCTCTACCCGGAGCCACAGATTTTATTGAACCTTAATTACTGGTAAGTAACACAATCCTCTGCGTGGATCCAGTGACTAATTTTTCCCGATCTAAGTTTCGATCCATGCATGAAAATCCCCATGTGATTCTCGTAATCTCTGTACTCTCATTTTTTTTTTTTTGTTTAGACAGCCAAACTTTTTTATTGGGGATTTTAAACAGAATGGCTTTTCATCTTGAAGCCCCAGAGGACTGGAGAACTTTATGAACAATCCTCTTAAAGGCCAGGACTGTGGCTGGGGCCTGTGGCCTTGCTGTCTGACTGGTGAATAATTTTTTCATGATCTAAGTTCCTATTCATGCATGAAAATACACCTGTATTTCGAGTAATCTCTGTAATCTCCTTTAAATAAGTTGAACATCTATCAATTTTAATACCAAAAAGCAACTTAAAATTCAGGACATTATCCTAAAATGTATCCATCTGTTCAGCTCTCTAACCAGAACCACAGATTTTTAATTAACCTTCATATCTTCCACAATATATGTCTATATCCACTCTGACCAGAGTTAAAGGTATTTATCACAACTCTCTACTTGGAGTTAGTGAACAATTTTTCCCTATCTAAGTACTAAACAATGGTGAAAATCCCCACGTGTTTCGAGCAATGTCTTTACTCTCTTCTTTGTAAAAATGAACTTATTCACCTGTTAATAAAATGGTCCTTACCAAGCAGCTTGTATAACTAGGATTTCAACCCAGAATTCCTGCGAAGCCCACGTTAAAAGAAATATGAGTATCATGAAAGTTTTTAGAAACAACGCTCTTTAAAGGGCAGCTTTAAATCTCTAACTCTATGACTGCCATTACTTATCACACAGCAGGGAATCTACAATCTGCCAGCCCAGGCTGCTTCTCTGTTTCTTTGTTTAAATTCCTAATATTGAGATATCACATGGCTTAACATGGCGCTGCCCTCCTCTTTTTTTAAAATTTTTTCCCCAGGGCTGGGGATGGAACCCAGGGCCTTGAGTTTGCTAGGCAAGCGCTCTACCACTGAGCTAAATCCCCAACCTGCCCTCCTCTTCTTTAGAAATGAAAACTTTCAACTCTTTGGATTATTAGTGGACTGTTGCTCATTGGGTCGGTTCACTGTCTGTTCATGTAAAAGTATAAAACCTAAAAGGCTGCGGTTTTCCCGATCAAGGTCCGGCACCTCAGTGCCCCAAGATATCTGATGGAAATCTTAATTATCAGCCAGGAAAACATCTTACCCGCTCTGCTCCATCCCATACAACACAGCCAAAGGCTTCTCTCTGAGCCTGGCAGCAACCTCTCTACCTATCAGTTTCCCAAGTCGGTTTCCATGCCAGACACACACATCCCAACTCTGTGGCCACAGAGACCATCTGCCCCACACTTTCTTACACTTAAATCGCTATAACCT